>NC_056739.1:765636671-765834171 GCF_019279795.1 Protopterus annectens | reverse complement strand
ATGGATTGGTGAACAATATAGGCAACCCATCTATTACTCAGAGAACACTCTCCACCCACGTCTCATACACAAGCACACTTGGCTAGACAACAATCACTACATTGGTAGTTTCCTGTATATTGCCTCACAGATAGTAACCACGGTGTGATTGCAGTGGACTACATGCCTGTTGACCACAACAGTGCCACTGACATCAGAAAGTACTGTGATGTGTTACATCTCCTGACTAAGTGTGTTTTATCCAGCAATTAAAAGGACATGGCACTTTGTTTCATTCTGGCAGTAGGCAAATAAATGCTTACAGTGGCCCTTTTGCTATGTTCCCCACTGGATGCTTGCAACAACTGTAGAGCCTGCAAATGTAACCCACAAAGGGAATGGCATACCTTATATACATGCCATGTATGGGCAGATGCCACTAACTCCACTGAATACCTGTATCATGCTGTCAATGTAGGTGCAAGCATGACCTCAGTTACATAACTCGGTATCATCAAATGAGGTCAGGAATGCTACATCAGAAGATAACAATTTGTCCACACAACATGCCCCAGAGACCTCAAGTACACTTCCACACATCAAAGAACATGCATGTGGGACATGTGCACAACCCAAACACTGTCCAAGTTATGGAATATAGTACACATTCATGGGACGCAGTGCACATCACTGGCCACCCACAGTAATAACCCAGATGAGTGGTTGGTGAATTCAATACCCACTCCTGGGGACCACTCCAGGGACTACACTCCTGAGCCACACTGGAGACTATTTTCATGTGGCCTGATGCCAAGGCATTCCCTTTGCCTAGCCTTGTACAGCCTTCAGGCCTATTCACCTACTACACACCTGTGAAGATATTAACCTATGCATCTCAGTACTGGCAAGTGTGTGTGTGTGTGTGTGTGTGTGTGTGTGTGTGTGTGTGTGTGTGTGTGTGTGTGTGTGTATGCATGTGGAGATAAATGATGTTGAAGCCATTCACACTCACTACACTTCCCATTGCCCTACTTTAGCATGCCTGCTGTCATTCACCTTGAAATAACCCTTTGGCCATGTTTCAGGCCTGTAAGCTCTATGATGCTTGCGTTAACTGCATAATACTGTAGTGTAGCAAACTAGTTAGGCAGGAATTCTAATCCTGATCCTGCCAACTGTGATAATGTGTGTGTTTCTCTGAGAAAGTGTGTGTGTCTTCGTTGACAACTGATTTTGTGGACATTCGCACTTACTACATTTCCCTTACCCCTCCTTTAGCACTGTTGCTGATGTTACTCACTTTCAAAGATACCTTTGGACAGCTTTCCAACATGTAAGCTCTGTGGTGCGTGCAATAACTGTAATAGCAATACATAGTCAGGTAGGAGTTTGAAACCCAATACTGGTTTGTGTGTGTTTCATCAGTATCCTGTGTGGGTGTTGGGGTGATTGTGTAATGACAGGATCCATTTCAGTGTGGGTTTTGCTACATCATTATATTGAGGACCTATATGTCCCAATGTCCACATTACAATGCCAACAGTTTTCAAACACTGTATAGGTTGTTGTAGACACTCCTCAACCATAACTGTGCACAGCCACGTGCAATTACTATGTGACAGTATGGATTAGTAAACAATATAGGCAACCGTTATAATACCCAGATACCATTCTCCACCCACGGATCATACATGAACACTCTTGACTCATACTTTCTTACTCCCATCCTTTCTTACTTTGTCTTTGTCTCTCTCTCTCTCTGTTTTGCATAGGCAGCAGCTTGAGCTTTGTAAGTAATGCTCATGTTCAGCTGATGGCCTGTGCATGAACTACAGTCCCCCACTTACTAATTGCATCTGGAACAGCTGTGGTATCATTCCTATAACCAATTGCATGGAAACACACTCCTGTAACTAAGCACTTCATGTGAGTGTTGGCCCATTTCCTTCATTGAGAGCAGGACTGCATGTGGGTGTCTGACAAAAAGTATCACAGAGTACAATTGGAAATACCTCAACATACACTGTGGAGACAGGCCAACAAACAGGAGGGGGATGTTCCAGACATGGGGACAGAATGTAAATATTGCTGTTCTACATTTGAATCAATGTTTGTTTAACAGGGTTTGTGTGGATATGGCTGTTCTACATGATTTAAAGTCTGGCATGACAGTGTTATGTGGTTGAGGAAACTCTCACCTGTATGGCTATCTGCAGACTGGCCAGTGTTTGGAGTCTTACATGTGGTGTGATACTCACAAATTTCCTATCTTTAGAAATGCAGTAGCATACTCTGATGATTGCAGGTAGTACATGGTGACATCCCTGTGATTACTGACTTCATATCCCTCAGAAAAATATATGATACAACAAACCCTGTTACACCAGGAATCTTCTCATTTTATCACATCAATATGTCAATATTGTCCCTGTGTTTGTGCCTCTGTCCCCCAGGTCTGTCACCCTTTGTCCATATGTCATGCAGTAAGAGGTACATATGTACAGCATATCATTATTTACTGACATCATACCTGATAAGAAGCCAGTGAGATAGACTGCTAGACATGTTATGTATAGTAGGCCTTATATTTGAGGACTAGACTTGGATATTCTGTTGTAGTCTGTACAGTAGTGAGGTCTGTGTACTTATGGTGATTGTTGACAGGGTGTGTATTGTGAATATGTACCTTGGCCTGTGTCATTGGTCTTGGTCCTATTCTATCTGATGTTGCATGCTGCTCCAGTGTATGGTACCCTATCGGTGTACATATTTGTAGGGCCAGACTGAGACATGTCCCATACCACAGTCAGGCATTGGATTACACTGTGTATTGGCCAAGTATATGTAGGGTTAGTGTGTGAGTGGCACGTATGAAGATGGGTTTGTTCACACAGTCCATATACTGTAGTATTTATTAGGCTTACCATAACGTGAATGTGACTGTGTTGAGATTGGTTGTGGGTATGCACTTTCACACTGGTGTCTGTTACTCCATGCAGTTGCATGCCTGTAGTGCCTGCTATATTTGCAAGTACATGTGTATTCCCCCATAGGAGACTTGGGTCAGTCTGCCTGTAGTTTACACAGTGCTTTACGACATGCCCAGCAGCTCAGTGTATTTATCTAGTGTGATGTTTTGTCCAGATATTTGCCAGTTGTACTGTTGCCTGGCCACCATAAGTGTTGTATATTTCTGACAAAGCAGTGAGATGCTGTGAAGATGTATGTCACTAACTAGTGGGAAGTATGCGGGCATGGGACCTCTGCTCCTCTGGTTAATATGTGTTAAAACAGACAGGAGTGTGTGAATGCATCAAATGTGTGAGCTTATCTATTCCAGTATTTTTGTGATATCCCCATTTACATGGCTGTAAACATCTACTTTGTCAGGTTTGGTCCACACATCCTGCACTGTGGAGTTCTGTGTATACCTCTGCACTGACCAGATTGTGTCAGACTGTCCACATTTATTCGTCATATCTCTGCTGTATTCCATAGGATCATTACTGTGATTTGTGTGGTACTTTACTATGATGACCTTATGATGTCTGTCAGTAACTGATGGTGTACATGTCAAAATCAGAAGTGACTTCCTACACATGTCTGTTGACACAAGCCCTGTTACTGTAGCAACATTCTACATTTATACCTGCAATACGTACATTCCATTCCATTGCAGTAAGAGATTGTGACTATTGCTGCTGAGGTATGTACATGTATACATATATCTACATATGTGTGTGCGTGTGTGTGTGTGTGTGTGTGTGTGTGTGTGTGTGTGTGTGTGTGTGTGTGTGTGTATATATATATATATATATATATATATATATATATATATACATCCATATCCTTGTTATGTGTAAACATGAGTGTTGTATATACCTTCCCAGATGCATCCCACCATTTTTATCTGATATGTGTATATTTAAATATAAAAACATGACTGATTCAACACTATTTTCACTTACAAGTACTAAACAATTGCAGTAGTCAAAGCAGTTGTTCACTACTATTCAGTATGTGTACTGACTGATATATTTGAAAAAAACAATATAGGTCTGCACAGTTCTGATGGCTTAGTGGTTAACTGCTGTGACTACAGTGAACAGGGTCCAGGGTTCCAGACCTGCAATGGCTGTTTGGTTTGTTGCTAGGCAGAACAAAGACTGTTGGATACTGAGTGGTTAAGGCAGTTTTGAGCAGCTTTAAGCGGGTTTGCGCTGGTGTGCATTATGGTAAGCGGTGTTAATGTACGGTTAAACGAAAAGACACTTACACCACGTAGGCTTCACTTACCAGTACATTTAAGCAATGTTTACACCTGCTCAGCCCTAGTAACCAGTGATCACATTCCAGTCTGATAAAATAGCATGGTAATGACATCTTTAATAAGTGTATTTAATTCCATGTACATAACATGCTTCTATGTGCTGTCATTACAGTAGCAAGGGGTGTGAGTATACTGTATGGGATACCTGAGTATACATGGCTAGTACAACAATCTTTTCTCTTTGTATGTGTTTCATTCATGGGTGGTATCCCAGGTTATATGCAGTCATACTTGCATGTATTGTATCATTACGTTACTAATGTTAACAGTGCTTTCCCAAGTAAGAGAAGATTGCAGATTGTAGTACTGGACCCATACACCTCTGCATGCAAAGCTGGACTCTGATTACTGACTATCGTGTCCTTGGTGTGTGACCTGTATGTTATTAAGTATTTGCTATTGGATATTGATATGATATGTGGATATTAACTGTAGATTACTATGTGTTTAGGACATGTCATTGAGGGCTGCTGTCATGTAGTAATGGAATACCTATCAGTGTCAGATGTCTATCTGCCAAAACATTCATCTTAATGCATAACTTGCTGGCTAGCTGATTTCTGTCTGTCCGCTGTACAGATGTGCATATGTCAGGTATCCATCTTGGCTGCTTACAATCTATGCTTGACTGACACTGACATGCCTGCCCAGCTGTGTTATGAATGCCACAGCTAGGAAACCCCACCCTGCATGCACCACATGCCATGGATACCTCAAATGGACTACCACAGTCAACAGAACATGCTTTGGTATAGGTCTCTAACCCAAACACTGGCCATGTTATGTAATATATGTTGCATGCATGTCAACTGGCGCACCTCACTGGCCCTCTACAAGAGAAAACCAGATGACTTGATGTTGCATCCTGGGGATCACTCAAGTGGCATCAGTTGATAGATGGCTTACTGACAAACGTCAAGTGGCATGATACCAGTGTACCCACGTCCCCTACTCTTCTCATCTCTCCATGGACATTAGCCTGGTACATCTGCACCTATGGACCCCAGTACTGACAAATGTGTCAGTGTGCATTACTGAAAATAACAGTGTCTGTGTGTTTGTAAACTTGTAGTTGATAATACCCTGAGGGCCTTCTCACCCACTACATCCCCCCATTGCCATACTTAAAAATGGCTGCTGCTGTAATTGACATTAAATGTACCTTGTTATACTCTTCACCCTATGGGCTACCTGGAACTTGCAGTATCAGCATAACACTGTTCTACAAATGGTTAGATAGGCGTGGGTTGCCCTCTGAGTCCTGGCAAGTGTGTGTATGTGTGCATTCTGAGGCCACATTCTCCAAATACAATAAACCTTGCCATACTTTATAAGGAATAGTGATGTTGCTAACATTAGGAGATCCATGACAAACCCTCACCCTACTATCCCTGTGGTATGTGCAATAAATGCATATCCCTGTAGTAGCACTGGTTAGGTAGCTAAGGGGCTGTATTGCACTCCTGGTCAATGTGTGATTGTGGGCATGTCAGAGCATTATCATGGGTTTCAGGGAGTACAATATCCAATGTGGGGTGTAGGTGCTGGGTATACTATCTTTACACCATGGTACCCCCAGTACATGTCCCAAGGTCCATTGTATGAGGACCACTGTCACCATCAACCATACATGTAACTTATTACACTATCCAGTCTAATGATACATGTGCTGTGTGCAAATTCTCTGTAACAGAATGGACTCACTGACAATGTAGTTAGCACTGCTAAACCCAGGTCTGTCAGTTGTGTCTGTTATGTATTTGTCAATGTGTATATAACAGTATGTTATACTATGTATTGTTCATTAACACCCAGAACATCCCTCATTACCGTACTGTACAAGGCCTGGTGATGTTCTTCACTTAACAAGAAACTTGGGACACACCTCATCCTAAAAGCTGTGTGGTGTGTGCAATTAAGGCCAAACACATTAGTTGCAATAAATACCCAGGTAGCGGTTCTACTCTCAGTGTTGCCAAGTAAGTGTGTATGCATGTGAAGGGATCTACTTCAGTTTGCAGAAAATACATGTCCCAGGAGATCATTTGTCCAAGGACTGACTGGCAAAAGCTAACAATTCAAAGGAATCATCTTGTAGAAATTCATTCCATCAAAACTAGTAGTAGATGTGTAAATGCCCTCTTCCCACTGTACAGCTGTACAGCGATACCGGAGTTGGTATATATAGTTGGGTGTGGTTGTTGTGGGCACAGCCACCCTCATTGGGATTATTGTTGTGGGTATCCCCCTGCTTAGTCTGCTGTTATACTGTATAGTTTATGTTAATGGGTTAAGTAGTTGTTAATCACACTATGTGTGATTCTACACCATTCCACACCCTCCAAAGTGGAGGGCTGTGCCACCCACACCAGCACACCTATGTTTACCAACTCCAGGATTGCACTACATTGGGGAAGAGGTCATATACCCTGCCAGTATCATTGTCAATTACATTAAACTGGCAAACTGATTATTTACTGATGTGATGTTTTGCCTATTTTGTCTTGGTGGAATTACATAGGCCAAAATGAGTTCACTGCAAAATTAAGTACATTCATGTGTACAGTATTCTCTGTTCATTTCATCAACACCAAAGCCTGTGTGTGTGTGTGTGTGTGTGTGTGTGTGTGTGTGTGTGTGTGTGTGTGTGTGTGTGTGTGTGTGTGTGTGTGTGTGTGTTTTATTCACAAACATTTGGTGTGTGCCACAAAGTACACTTACCATTGTCCACTGTAGAAGAGCTACTGACATCAGCCACCATGCACTCACCTGAATATACCCCCCTCAGACCTATCAGCCATGTTGCACATGAAGTAACTGTTATACATCACTGTTACAGGATATGACACAGTTAATGTGTCACCACAGTGCCATACCCCTTGTAGGAAATGACAGCAGACCAACATCCTGTTGACACCTTGACACCTACAACACAAGCTGAATAAATTATGGAGACCACAATCAGTCGGGGTTAATAACAGCTACAATGCATCATGGCTGGACAGCTACACACTCTGACATGTAAGCATTAAACATTCCAGCTGAAAACATGTTAAACAGCATTACATTGCTAAACCTTAGTACATTCTCCCTGTGCATCAGAACCATATTAGCATGTCCCTGCATCGATGATATGGATAACAGGGATGTAGCACAGGTATCATCGTATGCACAGGGTGTGTTGTGGGTTTGCCTAGGCTGAGCCATTTGGTTGACATCATGTGTGTGTGTTAGGGGGTTCTTTATCAATTGAGTTGTGCAGATGTGGTGTGTGTAGGTATGGAGGTGATGTAGCTGTGTTGGTGATGTGTGTGTGTGTGTGTGTGTGTGTGTGTGTGTGTGTGTGTGTGTGTGTGTGTGTGTGTATGTATGCATGCAGTTCTGCCATGCTGCTGCCCTATACAGGGGTTTGTTTGACAGCTGCAGACCGTACATGGCAAGGTGTACAGTTCACCATGTCCGATCATGGACAAGGGAACTGTGCCTGTCAGGAGTTCCATGAGCAGTACCAGGTCAAAACCCAGATATGTTACTCTCCGCTGATGATGACAAATGTCCACTGGATCTGCATCCCTGTTGGGACTAGCGAGGACCACTTGCAAGTGGCCTGCAGCGTTGTGGTGAGGACAGCACCCCCCTGCAGTGTTGGTGCTGGTACTGCCACTATGGGGGCAGCTGTGACTTGTCGCACATCCACATAGACCTCCACCTGTTGGTGTTGCTGACCTACATCCACGTGGCTAATGCCCTAGTCCCACCATATGCTTTAACACAGACACCATACGGTTGATGCGTCCCACCATCTCACCCAATCATCTATCCAGGACCTCTGCAAAATAATGGTGGGCACCTGCAAGATCACAGATGTTGTCAAGTACAGCAGAATGAGTAGCCCTCTGGAGCCTCAGACTCGGTCAGGTGTAACGTTCCATACGTGCCTGTACCTCCATAATGGCCCAAAACATGCATCTGGTGACACCTGCTGTGGCACTTCTGCCAGGGGTATGATGGCCAGCAGCCCTCCTATTAGCACCCCTGTACATCTGCCTGTGTGGTACCTCGCCGGTCATCTGGTTATGGCTGCTGTGTACAGTCACACTTGCCATAGTCCCCACACTGTCCTGTCCCATGCCACCACCCACCAACTGTCCCTCATCTATTGCCACTGGTGATAGGATAATGTATAGGCATTGTGACTGTGTGCGTGGATGGGGTGGATAAAAGTGGGATGTCAACCAATGGCACAGCTTCAGCCCCTGACAACCCTGCTTGTGCCTCACCATACCTATCCTCATTGTCAGAGTCTGTATGGACACTAACATCAGTTTGCCTGCAGGAGGGGCCCTGACCCACCTCGCCACCTTTGAGGGGAAAACAAAAAATGTAATTTAAGACCTGTACATTATTGCTTACCTCTATACATACACACACACACGCACACACACACACACACACACACACACACACACACACACACACACACACACACACACTTACAGGTGAGGTGGCACAAAGATATTACACAGACCTCTTATTACCCAACAGTCAACATGCATAACATATGGCATGCAGCAGCATGCACTGCAGCTATACTCAATCCTTGTTACCAACATCATACATCTCTGTGATGCATGAGTTGTGTTAGTAGGTGATGCCCCTTCCCCTGGAATACACTACACCCATGTACACAGCATTGCTGTGCACTTGTACAGCACCCTGGCATGTATTGTGAACCATACCTCATGAGTGTACACACCATTGCTGAATGTGTATATGTGCAGCAATTATGTGTTCTCTGTTTCTCACAGCCCCTATGTGTTTGTCTGAAACATACCTGTGATGATATGAGGACAGATGTCAATAGTTAATGCCTGACCTCTGATTTGCAGATCTCATCATCAGCAGTGCGTGTATGAACAATAAAATCTGATTACACTGACAACCTTCAAAGCTTACTGTGGCTATGAGGAGTGTACACACCCTTGTTGACATGCCAGCCTCTTCCATGATATACAATGGGGCCACAATACTGCATATGTCAACATTACACACACCTATGTGACATATGACCTGTGCAATCAAATGCAGCATCAAACAAATGTTAGTCATGCAGATGCTGATTGAGATGCATACAATATGTGGGTTGCATAAGTGTGCACACCATTAACAAAATGGTTTGTTGCTGCACCTGTTAAGTGAAGTACAGCAGTCACTATTCCTGGAAGGGGTATACTAGCATGGCCCATCTTCACTTGCCATTATTTGGTCACTCCGCAATACAAATGTCCCTCATATTTGCCAGATTGCAAGGTAAGCTTATGTGCACAGCCCTTGGAGGTCACACAGTGCCTTCACTATTGCTGTGGAGTCAGGGCTATGTCTGGCACAATTCATGACCTTCACTGTGTTCAGATACTGTCATTCTAGGTGAGCTTTAGATGTATGCTTCAGTTCACTGTTGTGTTTCAGAATGACACCTCTCCTCATTCTCAGCCTTATTTCAGATGCTTGACAACTATGGGCCACACGAGTGTCATTTTGCAGTGTTCCAAATTCAGAACACCATGTCTACTGGCCTAGTTCCTGCTAATGAGAAGCAAACCTAAAGGTGTACACTGGCACCTCCAACGTAAAAATGGAGATGGGCCTGAGGTGGAGTGAGGTGTTACTTGTGCACCACATGTATCTTTATTAATACTGTCTATAGGTTTCAGCCTTTGTCTCAGTACACCATTACACATTGCAACACATACCTTTGGGAGACTTGATGTTATGCATATGCTACCTGTAGAGAGCCTTGGATTATGTTTCCTGTGGAATAACTCTTCCATCTGAATACCCTAACCCATAGGCCACACTTATGCAGATTCTAGGTGATTGTCTACACAGGTACTGCACAGGCAGTACTTGCTAGACATTCCTGCAAGTCCCTCAGTGTTGCTGCATGTTTTTGGGCAGCCTCCATGACCAGTTTGCAAAATGTGTTGTCATCTGTCTTGGATGGGCATCTGTTTATTTTTTACATTAATGTTGTCCCATACTTCATACACACATACATGACTGTCTGCACTGTTTGCCATGGTATATGCAATGGTGAGGTGAGGCTACTTTTCCCACTCCTGAATGCTACCTTTCGGATATGGGATCCATTCCACGGTTTGTAAAATGTGTGCAAGCCATGTCTGCCTCTGTTGCAGGTTAGTGGGCAAATGTCATGGACATACTTCTTGGACAGCAGACAATTACTTGGTGTGACACTGATGCCCTATACTTGATGGAAGGTGTGTACTCAACAAGAGTGAATGCTATCAGTACCTCAAAAACTGCTTCCACAATATGTCATTTGGAGTGTGTGCACACATATGCTTTCAGTGTTTGTTAAGGTATGTATTCCCCATATTTGTTGTCCTAACATAGGATTCCATATTACACATTCATTGCTCATGTTAGGATCACATTACAGGTTGTAAAAGGTGTGGAATGCGGTTTGACGTTGTTTAGATTAGGAACAGTTGCCATTGTAATAGTGGTGTATACACTGTTGTAGCCACTGTATAAGGGTAATGTTCCAAACATGTCCCTACTGTAGGCCATTTGTCCCACCATTATGCTCATCTCTGTCCACACATCTTGCACTGACAGGTTCTTAGGTATACTGCAGGACTCTCACATCTTCTTCCTCTTTCGGCTTTTCCCAGTTAGGGGTCACCACAGTGGATCACCTGTCTGCTCATGATTGGCAGTGGAGTTTGATGGTATTGAGTTGCCAGCCTGGAGCCCAACTTTCCACAGAAACCACACCCATCCACGCACTCACACCTAGGGTCAATCTAGAGTGTCCAATCCACCTACAGCATGTCTTTGGGATGTGGGAGGAAACAGGAGCACCCGGAGGAAACCCACGCGACCACAGGAAGGACATGCAGACTCCGCACAGAAGGTACCCCAGCCGAGGATCAAACCGGAGAACCTCTTGCTGTGAGGTGGCAATGCTAACCGTTGCACCACCGGGGCCGCCCCTTCAGATATGCCACCATGGTGAACACTGTGATGCAGTGCAGTTAACAGCAAAAATAAGTGAACATGTACAGCATGCATTATGGGTTGGTATGTTAAATGTGTGCATGGCAAAGGCCATAACATGGCCGGTGTATTAGCAAACCTGAACAAAACAACTCCATACTCACCAGCTACAGGCTGCTGCTCCAGTTGTATACCAGAGGGACCTACATAGTTGTGTGAGAGATGAAATGTCAGTAGCCACATCTTTGGCATTGGCACAGGGTGTGAGCAGCATTTCAGTACATCAACAGTACAAACCCACAATACTAGAGATTATGCACATCTGCTCATTACTACACTGCAGCAACAGACTATGTTATCTGACATATGCATGAAGATACTGATGAAGATAGATAAGCAGCAGTGGTCTACTAATGGGCCTGGGGCCTTACCTGCATGCTACTTATCTATTGTGTGGGTGGTACCCACCTCCACAATGCTATTTTCAGGGTCCTGGCTTGGCTGGTGGACAGGTACCCCAAGGCTGGTGAGGAGCTCCAAAGCATGTGTCAGGGGGAGCTGGATGGCATGGCCCCCACCTGTGACCAGCTGGCCTGTCTTAACTGTAGCAACACGCTGATGGGTGTGGTGGATCAGATCAGTGCAACGATGTTGCACTTGCTCATAACTGTGGTTATGCAGGCCGACATCATTTACCTTGTGGATGAGCTCATTCCACAGGGTGGTCCTCTCCTGCAGATCATGGGCCCTGTGTCCAAATAGAGTTCCAAGATGTAGTACAATGAAGTTTATGATTACATAATTTTCCTGGGGTGTATATGCAGGGAGCCATTCATGGGACATTGTACCTGGTAGACGTAAAAAGGAAAAAAGGTCAGAGGATCTCATACTGCAAGGATATATAAATTGTTAATTGACATCTCTCTCTCCCCCTACCATATCTGCAACAATAATCTAAACACACAAATCAATGGGTATGTTTACACCAAACCTACTGTTGGGACATATATCCTATTGTTCAACAAATATTGAAATGTATACAACCAAGAAACAAATGGAACACAAACCACTTAGTAATAATTCTTTCTATATTCTAGTGCCTCAGTGAAAAACACCTTCTTGGAATTCCAAGAAGGTGTTTTTTACCGAAGCGCTAGAATAAAGAAAGGATTATTACTAAGCGGTTTGTGTCCCATTTGTTTCGTGGTTGTATATGGTTTCAAGGATTGTGTTGGCGTTGTTGAGAAAATACTGAAATGTGTTTCTAGTCTTGTTCCATGTTGAAACACTATTGTTGGTGGGCCTGTTGCTATCAATGTAACCTGCATGCTGTTGTAATGGCCACTGTGGTTCAATATATGCATGTGTTCTGTTTGCTATGCAACTGTTCCAAATCTGGTGTTTTGGGTTAATGGGAATATCTATGCATGATGTTATAACTAATCCTGGATTGTGTTGACTATTACTAACCCACATATGTTCTAAAACTGCAACACAGTAGCATGTTTGGGAAGGCCTTCCCAGTGGACCTACCTATCCCACCTCATCTGGCCATGGCAGTGGTGACTGAGTTAATATTATGCACATACCTCTCAATCTCTTGATACACGCACTCTGGACAAAGCTTGACAACATGAGGGCACAAATAGGGGCATGTTTTGAATATTGTTCTCATAAACTTGGAGAGTTACTAGAATTACAGGATTTGTTTTAATATATATTTTCTGAAGGTGTTGAGGTCTGAAAATCAAATGGATGTCATTATTTAGTGAATACAATTCTGAGATCATCCCACTGATTTGCCAAGGGGACAGAGGAACAGGCAGAAAATATGAGCCAATTATCTGGACAGTCTGAATAATGTGTACAGTTGAGAAGTATGATTATGCATACAGCTTACTACCACTCCCAGGATTCAAACCATGGCTGTGTCTGCTAAAATTATAACAATTTAAGTTTCATCGGTATGCTATTTGGATATTACTGTCTATCTCTTCAGTGTTTTCTGTCTAAGTCTCTCTTGGTTGTAAAATCTGATCTTGTTCTTATACATATATTCCTAGACATTTTTTTTTTATGTAGCAAAGTGTGGGTAACAGTGGTTAACACATTACTATTCAGAAAATGCAACAATAAATGCCACACAATACCAGAGTAAAGATAACCAGTCCAGGATTTACAGCTTTATTGCCAGGTAGTTACCATTTTATTTAAATATGACCTAAATGGGACTATTACTGTCATATCGTCTGGTGTATTCAGTACAACCCATACACAGTGTTTATACTGCCAGGTGACTTTCTACTACTTTATATTTATTTAGTATGACTACTACAAGCAGGATTGTTACTCACCAGCCTCGTGACGCAGCCTTTGCAACCTACTAGCATGGCCTTCCTGATTCACAGCCCACTCAGCTGCAGATGTAAGGGAAATAGAGAAATATTTAGGCATACCTATCCATCATATACACAGGCTGGACATTAGTAAACATTTATTGGTATGAGTACTTACACACTGCTGGTACATCACCCCTCTGCCTTGCTTCTTGGAACCACTTGTCCAAGAGCTCCCTCTTTCTCCGCTTCAAGTCAGCATAGTAGTTCCAGACTGGCTCACCAGTCCGAGGTATAACAATGGCACCGGTGCGATCAAGGGCGAGATGGTCCCAGGCTTCTGCTTTATATTGGGAGCCTTGGTACTGGCCCTGCAGCAGTTTCTTGTCATGGTTTTGTAACAGGAGTCCTACCATGACCTTAGACTCCTGTATGCTCCAATGCTGCACACGGAAGCGCATGCCCTCACCAACTCCTGCCATACTGCCTACAGTGGGATGCTGCAACCAGTTATGAGCTGTATTCTTACCTGTGGGGTTTAAATACGGCCAATGTCTCACCCTTTGCCATGATTGGACAGTTTTGAATATGCTGAGCTAAGGTAAGCTATGGGCAAACTTGCTTAGCTAAGGTTGACAGTGCTTATAGAGCCAGGTTCAGCACTGCTTACCAATGGGAAAATCCACTTAGCTAGGCTACTCATTGCTTAGCATTCATATTTACACAATGCTTACACCTGTTAAGCAGAGCTGTGCAATGCTTAGCATTGCTTATTTTTCATTTTATAGACTATCTGCTGTAAGGCATTGATTCATCATTCATTACATATTATAAATGTATTTACTGTCCCTGACATCCCCCAGTGTGCTTTCATTACATTTATTCATGTGTGACTATACTGTATAGGTTCATAGGTTCATAAGTTCATAGATGTGTACTAGGCTAATGGCCCTGGTAACTTTACAAGTGTAGCCCATAGGATTTCCCTGGCATCGTGCCACCCAACCTTAGTTTCTAGTGCCTCTGTTGAGTAGAGCCACTGTAGTGATCCCCAGGATGAATTTTCAATTTCTCATCCACTCATCTAGATTTCTCTTGAAGAGGGCCAGTGAGGTGCTCTGCTTGACATGTATGGGAAGTTTATTCCATAGCATGGGCAGTCTCTGGGTTATAAACCTGTCCCTCCAGCATGTTCTGTTGATTGCGGTAATGAGGTTGAGGTCTCTGGAGCGTGTGGTGCGTATGGATTGGGATTTCTTTAGATGTAGCATTTCTAACAGAGTTGGGTCAGACATGGCTTTGTAAGTCAAGCAAAGATCACATCTAAGTAGGCGATATGAGACAGAGAATAGTTGGAGTTTTTTTAGTCTGTCCATATAGTACACGTGTTTATGGCCTAGGATCCTCTTTGTGAGGTACTTTTGCGGCCTCTCCAGTTGTTGTAGGTGTCTAGTGAGGTACATGCCAAATGGGGCACTGTACTCAATGATTGGCCTAATGAGGGAAAAGTAGAGGGAGACAATGAACTCTTTCTTCCTGTCACATCTCATTGTTAAGGGTTTTGCATCCAGGAAGAAAGAGGTAATTGTTTCCCTCTACTCTTCCTTCATTCTACATGATGATTGGCCTAATAAGGAAAGAGTAGAGGGAGACAATGACCTCTTTCTTCCTGGATGCAAAATCCTTAGCAATGAGATGTACCCCATAGAAGGACTCTCTGACCACAGTGGCAACGTGGTGGTCAAAAGAGAGGTGGCTGTCAACCTGTGTTCCCAGATCTCTTACAACACCTTCTGTGTTCAGTGGACTACCATCAATTTGGTAATTCAAGGTAACCGGGTTTTTCCCAAAGGGGATGAAGACACATTTTTGGCACTGAGCTTAAGGCCATGGTTCTGACACCAATTGGTCTCATTGAGGTATTTATGTAGGATGCCAACATCACTTGGGGAGTTAATAATAGCTCCAAACTTGCAATCATCTGTGAACTTTGTCAGCCAGAGTCCCTTTGTGTTGGCCTGGACTTCAGAGAAGTAGATTACAAACAAGAGAGGACCCAGGACCAAACCCTGTGGGACTCCACTTGTGACTTGTCAGCAGTCTAACTTGGAGACAGCTACTTTCATACTGTGGGTTCTGTCTGTGAGCCAGTTTGCAACCTACCTAGTGATATAGGAGTTGATGTCTAGCTTAATAGGTTTGTCTATGATTCCTGAGTGGGGAATGGTATCAAAGGCCTTGGCCAGATCAAGGTAGGCTGTATGAACCACTTTACCTTCATCCACAGCTCTGGTGACTGACTCAAACAAGTCAACCAAGTTGAGCAGGTATGATCTACCCTTCACAAAACCAAACTGTGTAGGATCCAGAGTTTGGAGATTCCCTATACCCTTGTTTATTAGGTCCATGATGATGTGTTCCATAGCTTTGCATATCAGACTCATCAGGCTAATGTGGCGATAGTTCCCTGGGTCTGTAGTCGCTCCTTCTTTGTAGAGATGGATGACTGTAGCATTGTGCCATTCGGTAGGGACAAAGCCTGAGGTGAGGCTGTGATTAAACAGTGCACATAGATGAGGTGCCAGTTCACTCTGTAGGTCATGTAAATCACAGCCAGGGATACTGTCAGGTCCCATAGAAGCTGTATTCCTGGCCTTGGACAGTGCTGTTTTAACCAGTGCAGCAGTAATACTGGGTGCCTGGAAATCTACTGGTATCGTGATTGGTCCTTTGGGGGAGAGGGATAGAGTTAACACTAAATCTATCCACCAGTGTATTTGTAATATCTGTTGGCTCAGTATAGGAGGTACCATTGTGTAGTAGATCAGAGTAAATCTGGGTATTGCCATGGAGATTCTTTACACAACTATAGAACACCTTGTGGTTGTCTTTACTATCTGCTGCAATTCTGACTTCATAGCTGGCTTTAGAGGATTTAATGAGGGATCTCAACCTTTTGTTGAGGCTGATAAGGGAGTTTTTCCAGTCTTGGGACTTCACCTTATCCCACATCAGTTTCCTCCTTCTGTTGTAGAGTTTGTTTATGGCAGGAGACCACCAGATTGGCTTCCTTTTTTTTTGAGGAGAGCATCTTAGTTCTATCGGGTATGGCAAGCTCCATCCATTTGTGTACGTGTTTGTACAGTGCATTGGTGTATGATTTGACAGTTATGCAACTATTCTCCATTTGCATGGGTGCCGTGAAGTTAACCACCTCTGTTTTTAGGAGCCCAAAGTTAGCTTTGGAGAAGTTTTTCATGGTGGTTACCTTTGTTTGGTGGTGGGAGGGATGTCGATTTCAAAAGTGATTAGTTTGTGATCGGATGTAACCAGGGAGGAGTTGACTATTGGTGTAGGGCAATGGTCGCCCATGTTAGTAATCACGAGGTCAAGAATGTCAAGCATCTAGTGTGCATAAGAATGAGCTGGTCCAGGGCATTGGAATTAATGCATTCCAGAAAGTGTTGGGCAGGTGTATTGGTACATGAGTAGTTTTCCCAGTTAATGGAGGGGTAGTTGAAGTCACCCAGTATGAGTGTATTAGTTTGGACCCTAATAATCTCCAGAGTGCTTAGGAATGTGGAGTGTGAATCTTGGGACATGGTTGGGACCTATAGCAGGCTATGAGCTGAATTGCTGTCTTACCCAATGGTAGCTGTAGCTGAAGCATCTCAGATGCATTATGTTGGGCTACCAGTCTGAAGGTGTGTGCATCCTTTATGAATATGGAAACACCACCACTTTTGGAGCTTTGGTCCAAGTTCTGGGGCCAAAAGGTGTGGAATGAGTTGTAGCCTGGTAGTGCAGAGGTGCTTTCTGCTGCCTTGAACCAGGTCTCTGTTAGAGCACAAATGTCGATGTTCACCATTTTAAGTAGTACTTTGAGCGAGTGCATTTTGAGATTTAGACTTCTAGCGGTGAGCAGCATGACCCTCAAATTGCATTTGTTTGTAGTTATTACAGTGGTAATTTGGTCTTTGGAACATCGCCTAAAAAAAGGCACTATAGGGGTTGTAGGAGCCTTGGCCAGTGTCCGAAAGCCCAGGGGTGACAGATGCAGGCCATCTCTGGCAAAGCATTGAAGTCTGTCAATCATGTCATCCCAGGCAGACAGATACTGGATCCCCTTAGAATGACACCAGAAACTTAGTCAATTGTTGAAATCAATCATTTTCTGCTTGTACTGTGGTATCAACTGTGGTATCAATCTGGGTGATGGTAGGATGCTGCTCAGGTCTAGGGTCATACCCACATGGGCTACATAATCCGAGAGCTCCTCCATGTCTCTTTTCATGTAGTCCAGGGAGGTACATCTCAGGTCATTCACAACCACATGTACAATAACAGATTCATATTTGTGCCTGTTGAGGGACCTGAGTGCATGCATTATGTGGTGGATACTGGCGCCTGACAGGCAGCTGACTGTTACTTTCTCCTTATTCAACCTAGTGAGGTGACATCAGTGTGCCTCACTATCGTGTCATCTATGACTAGTATGGGGCACTTGTGTTTATATGGGGGGTTCACAACTTTATTAAACTGACCCCTCACATCTGGACCTAATACAGTACTCTGGTTAACAAATATATGTTATTTAGTAGCTAATTATAAAAATAAATGTTTATGTACTGCTTTCACATGTAAAATGCAAATTAGTTATAGTGGGGATTGAACTGGGAATGGTTGCTTGCAAAGCATGCGCTCTAACCACTAAACCATCAAAATACTGCTTATGCTGGATGTCTCTTACTATTTAACTTATTGTGCTATTTAAGCTGGATGAAGCATAACTAAGCAATGAGCACACCCTTGCAGCTACACTTAAACTTTATTGCATATTTAAAAAAAAATGTTGTGTTATTTTATTTGTACCCTTCAGAATATCCCTGCTAATGCTGAGCCTGTTATTCTATCAACTTTTTGCTTTGTGGGATGATTGTCCCTTTTGGCTTTGTCCACATTCCTTACTCTGATGGGTTGGGAGGTATGCGCTATGTGCTTATGCTACATGTGTTATTCTAAAACATTTGTCTTGGTAAGGACAATTGTCCCTTATGGCTTTGACCAGATTTGTTATCCTGATGGGTCAGGGGTGCTATGAGCATCCTTGCTCATTTTAAATTGCTGAAAGGCAATTTTAGAGTACAGGGGGTGTATACATTGTGAGAGCTCTGATCTCACACACACACCCTGTGCTCGTACATGGAACCATGCCCGTTTTACAGGACAGCAGCACACCTTCATACATATGTATGGTGAGCTGCCATGCTGAACAGGAACGGTCCCTGCCATGCAGGAATAACTTACTGCACATCTGCTTGCTGAATCCCAGGGTCTATTGGCTGTTGACCTGCAAAAATGTAACAACAGTGCACTCTGCTGTATGACAGCTGATAAGTCAAGCATTTTATGACTGTTTTGATCTCAGGGCTTGGAGACGTGGTGTCTGAAGCAACAAATTCTTTCTATTGTTTTGAGACTAGAGTTAATGGCTAGATTTTACATATATAATGTCTTTAATTGCTGTAGTTTCCTGACCAGGTGCAAGCTTACAAATAAATATTAATGTAGAGTTTCTATTAGCCTGGGAAACCAGAGAATTGTTAAGAATGATGTAATCTAAAATGAGTCAGCAGGATGTATTATCAATTTAAAGGACTTTCTCAGAGACCGAGAAAGAGCATTTTAGATCTGTCTTCAGAACTGACCACTAACCAGCACTTGCTTTGCTCTGTCTGTATGTAAGTAGGATCTTAGACTTTAGTGTTTCTCTTAAGAAATACATAGAAAATAGTACGTTTAGCCTAGCTGTTTTCTGCACTGATGTCAGAACTATTCTACTGTATAATGTTAAGCATTTTCTTGTGATCTCTGAACTCTTGAATAGCACTGTGTAGTAAGAAGTATTGTCTTGTGTTTTTATTATTTATTATTAAATATTTTTAAACCTTTCAACTGTGGCTGTTTTGTGTAGAGATAATTTAAGGTCTAGAGTACATTGCATGTATATAGTTATACTGGCCAAGCCACTCCAATAAGCCTTATAAAGTTATTGTCACACTTAATACTTGGATAATAATATTGCACATAATAATTGGACACCCTTTGATAAGGGCCTTATTAGTAGCTGATATTAGTGGTTGCTGGCAAGTGGTACTACTCTATAGTCTGGGCAGAAGGGGCATAGCTGGAGAACCTGTGCCAACCTTCCCCAGGAGTGTCTGTGTGTTTGTATATAACTCATATCTCAAAATGAGTGTGTGTCAGCTACTTGGGCAGGGACATGAAGCACTGGTTGGACAGAGAGGGTGCTGGAGGTTTTAGCTTAACCACTAGGCTGAGATCTGGACCCTATAGCTGTGCCAGTGGGGAGTCTTATTGGGGATCTGGACATAAAGGGAGAAACCAGCCCCAGACTGACTGTGATTTATGTGTGCTCTTAAGGGAAATTGTACTTTACTGTGTGTGTATTTGTTATCCTTCCCAATGTGGATGCCACTCATGAGTTTTAGTGGTGAAGCTTGAGGCTCCTTGATTACAGGTTCAGTGCACAGCGTCACAGGCTATCTCCAGATATCCTGTACCAACAGGTTGAGAGGTATGGCAAAGCACAAAACAAACCAGACTGCAGTACAACAATCCCTGGAATGGAGTCCACATGTACTATAGAAGCTCACACTGGGCATGCTCATACACTTAGAGAAATGTCAATAGGATCTAGGAATGAACAGGCCTTTCCCAAACAGTGTACTTTCCATTGCCTCACCGTAGCAGTCCTGAAGATGTCTGTCACCATAGAAGTCACTTTTGTCAAGCCTCAGCCCTATAAGCTCTGTGGTGTATGAGATAGCTGTGTAACACTATAATACAAATAAGTAGTTAGGTAGGAGTTCTAATCTCAGTCCTGGCAAATGTAAAAGTGTGGGTGTGTGTTTACAATCAAAAGCTTTTGGATCCATTCAAAGCCAGTACGCTCCCACTTTCCCTACTTTAGCAGTCCTGTAGATATCAGTCACCTTAGAAGTGCCTTCCATCAAGCCTTAACCTCATAAGCTCTGTGGCATGTATGATACCTGCATAACACTATAGTAGACATAACTAGTTAAGTTTGAGTTCTAGTCTCAGTCCTGGCATATGTAAAAGTGTGTGTGTGTGTTTACAAGTGGAAGCTTTTTGGTCCATTCAAACCCAGTACACTTCCCCTTTCCCTACATTAGCAGTCCAGCAGATATCAGTCACCTTAGAAGTTCCTTCCATCATTCTTACCCCCATAAGCCCTGTGGTGTGTGCGATAACTGCATAACACTATGGTAGAAATAATTAGTTAGATAAGAGTTCTAATCTCAGTCATGGCAAATGTAAAAGTGTGTGTGTTTACAACTAAAAGCTTTTGGGTCCATTCAAACCCAGGACACTTCCCCTTTTCCTACTTTAGCAGTCCTGCAGATATCAGTCACTATAGAAGTGCCATCAGCCTTTGACCCCATAACCCCTGTGGCGCTTGTGATAACTGCATAACACTGCGGTGGAAATAACTAGTTAGGTCGGAGTTCTAATCTCAGTCTTGGCAAATGTAAAAGTGTGTGTGTGTTTACAACTAAAAGCTTTTGGGTCCATTCAAATGCAGTACACTTCCCCTTTCCCTACTTTAGCAGTCCTGCAGATATCAGTCACCTTAGAAGTTCCTTCCGTCAGGCCTTACCCCAATAAGCCCTGTGGTGTGTGTGATAACTGCATAACATTACAGTAGAAAGAACTAGTTAACTAGGAGTTCTAATCCCAGTTCTGGCAAATGTGTGTGTATGTGTATATATGTGTAGTTTAAAGTATTTTGTGACCTCTCACAACCAGTACATCACCCATTACCATACTTTACAAGGGCTGGTGATGTTCCTCACCTTAGAAGTACCTTTGGACAGCCTTTACCATATAAGCTCTGTGGTGCATATGATAAATGCGTAACACTGTAGTAGAAATAAATAGATAAGTAGGGGTTCTAATCTCAATCTAGTCAAGTGTGTGTGTGTGTGTGTGTGTGTGTGTGTGTGTGTGTGTGTGTGTGTGTGTGTGTGTGTGTGTGTGTGTGTGTGTGTGTGTGTGTGTGTGTGTGAACAGTAGCCTCTTTGTGGGTGTGTTGTTGTGTTTGCATGAGGAGTGGGTTTTGCAACTTTTTGCTGTTGCCCAACCAATACATGTCCCAGTGTTCACATTACAAGGCCTGCAGTTGCCATCCACTGTAGAGGGACCTGTAGACACTCTGCAGCCCTATAAGCATTGTGCCATGTGCAATAACTATGTGACAGGATGGTATAGATAACAAGATAGGCTGCCCATCTAATCCTTGGATATCACTCCCCAGTCAGAAATCATACACAAACTCAGTTGGGTAGGCTGCCACACCTACATCAGTAGGTAGCCTGCAAACTGGCTCACAGATAGAAACCTTAATGTAAAAGCAGTGGACCACATCTCAGACTGCTGAACAGTCATGAGTGGAGTCCCACAGATTGTGGACCGGGTTCCCTCATGACTGGGATCCACACCTCTGAGGACTATCCCAATACAAAGGCGCCCTGGCTAACAATGTCTGCAGATGAATACAAGGAGGGTGCTATTATTATCCCCCCACGCGAGGTTGACATCCTACACAAAGGCATCTCTGAGACCTATGACTGTTGTCAGAACCCTGGATATAAGCTCAATGCCAGATGATGTGCCGCCATCCCCCTTGGGTACAACATGGTTCCCATAAAGTAATACATTGATGGTAGTCCACTGAACACTGATGTTAGTATAACAGAACTGGGAACACAGGTTGACAGTGGACTGTATGGTGACCACCACAGTGCCACTGTCTTCCGAACAACCTTCCATGTGTCACTACTCCTGACTCAGGGTGTTGAATCTGGAAAGTAAAATGACAGTGTTTCCCTGTACACACCCCTTAGTAGGCCAATCAATGTGTACTATGGCCCATTTGCCATGTACCCCACTGGACACCAGCAACAACAGGAGAGGCTGCAAATGTACCTCACAAAGAGGATCTTAGGTACTAAGCACTTGACACATACGGACAGACTCCAACAACTGCACTGAATCTCTGTCTCATATTGGCTAGTTCGATGTCTGCCTGACATACACATCCATGTCTGACCCAACCCTGTCAGGAATGCTGCATCTGAGGACATCAATCTGTCCATACAACATGCCCCAGATACGTCAACCCCATCCTCACAATCACTAGGACATGCTGGAGTGACAGGTTCATAACCCAGAGATTGGCCACACCATGGAATAGACGCCACAAACATGTCAAGTCGAGCACATCACTTGCCCTCTTCAAGAGAAATCAGGAGGAGTAGATGGGAATAGAATACATACCCTGGGATCACTACAATGAACATACTCAGTAGACACACTGGGAAGTATCATCAGGTGGCATGATGCCAGTGTATTCCCATCGACTAGCCTTGTAATGCCTCCATGGCCATTTGCCATGTACACACCTATGACTCTGAAACTATGGAGCTCAGGACTGCCAAATGTATATGTGTGCACTAGTGTGCTTCAGAGTGTTTGTGAGTGTGTAAACATGTGGGTGAAAGTAGTTGGTGGCCCGTCTCAACCAGTACAACTACTATTGCCATACCTTACAAGTGTTGTAGATGTGATTCACTATATAGATACCTTGGGACACTCCAAAACCTATAAGATCTGTGGTGTGTGTGTGAAATGCATAACACTATAATAGCAGCAACCACATAGCTAGGGGTTGTAATATGAATCCTTGCAAATGTGTGTGTATTATTGTGTGTATATGTGTAGGTTACAGTATTTTGTTGCCTCTCTCATCCAGTGCATCCCCCATTGCCATAATTTGCAATGCCTGGTGATGTCCCTCACTGTAGAAGTAGCTTTGGACAAGTGTCACTCCAAAACTTCCATGGTGCATGTGACAAATGCGCAACAATGTACTAACAATAAATAGCTAGAAGGAAAATGTGTGTGAGAGAAGAGTAACTTGTGTGTGTGTGCGTGTGTGTGTGCACGTGTGTGTGTGTGTGTGTGTGTGTGTGTGTGTGTGTGTGTGTGTGTGAATGACATCCATTGGATGGCCATGGATTCATATATATGCCATGATACACACAGTACACATTCATAAGTCTACTGGAGGAGGTGTGCTGTTCACATCAACCGTAATGGTATCTGTCGATACTCTGTGGCCCTATAAGCCCTGTGCAACAGTATGGAATAGTATGTTACCAATAACAAGATAGGTTGGTCTGCTAATGTCAGTACTGGCAAGTGTGTGTGTGTGTGTGTGTGTGTGTGTGTGTGTGTGTGTGTGTGTGTGTGTGTGCGTGTGCGTGTGTGCGTGTGTGTGTGCATTGGTGTTTACAGCAGTGTTTGGGAGTGTGTACACTTGTGTGTGACGGTAGTATAAAAACTGTCACACCAGCTACACCACCCATTGCCATACCTTACAGGACCATGTGATGTTAATCACTATACATGTATTTTGGAAGCACAACACACTAAGAGCTCCATGCCCCCTGTGATAACTACCTTACACTGTACCACCAATAACTAGATGGGTGGGGGTGTCAAACCCATGTATGTGACAGTATTCTCTGTGTATTGCATCAGCGCAATACCCTCTGTGTGTGTGGTATTTACAAGCCTTTGGTATGTTCTACCCAGTACACTTGCTATTGTCTACTGTACAAGAGCTGCTGACATCAGCCACCATAAACTTACCTGCATACACCCCCTCAGCCCTATCAGCCATGTGGCACATGCAATAACTATTTTAAAGACCTGTTAACTGTGTACAGCTGTACCCTGGATATGACACAGCCAATGTGTTACCACACTGCCATACCCCTTGTAGAAAAGGCTAGACACCTAGAACACAAACAGAATACATTATGGAGACCACAGTCAGTCAGTGTTTATAACAGCAATAATGCATCATGGCTGGACAGCTACACACTCTGATGTGTAAGCATTAAACATGCTGGCTGACAACACTTTACACAGCATTACATTGCTAAACTACAAAATTCACCCTACGCATCAGAACCAATGTTAGCATGTCTCTGCATTGACGGTATGGATTTCAGGGATGTGACACGGGTGTCATCATATGCACAGGGTGTGGTGTGGATTTGCCAGAGGCCTAGGCTGAACCAATTGGTTGACATCATGTGTTTGGGTTGGGGCTGTGTATGACATGGGCCGTGCAGAGGTGGTGTGTGTAAGTATGGATGTGCCTTAGCTATGATGGTGATGTGTGTGTGGGTATGGGTGCACACAGTTCTGCCATGTTGCTGCCCTATACAGGGGTATGTTGGACCACTGCAGACCGTATATGACAGGGTGTACAGTTCACTGTGCCTGGCCATAGACATCGGAAGTCGGCCTGCCAGGGGTTCCACTGGCACCACCAGGCTCAAGGCCAGACAGAGTAGTACTCCCTGATGATGACTGTTGTCTGTTGGATTCGCATCCCTGTTGGGACTGGCCAGGACCATATGCCCGTGGCCTGCTGTGCTGTGGTGTGGACAGCACCCCCCAGGTAGTCATGCTGCTGGTATTGCCACTACGGGAGTGGGAGTGAGATGTTGCATGGCCATGTAGACCTTCAGCTGTATGTGGTGTTGTCCTATGTCCACGTGGCCAATGGCCAACTCACACCACATGCTCCAGCACAGACATCCCACAGTCAAGGACTGCCACCATCTCACTCAACCATCTGTCCATGACCTTAGCAAATAATAACGGTGGGCATCTGCAAGATCACAGATGTTGTCATGCAAAGCAGGAAGATTTGCCATCTGGACCCAGAGAGTCTGTCTGGTGTGATGTTCCACACATGCATCTGGTGATAAAATCTGTGGCACTTCTGGCCGGGCCATGATGGGCAGCAGTCCTCCTCTGAGCACCCCTGTCCATCTGCCTGTGTGGGATCTTGCCTGTTATCCAGCTATGGCTGGTGTCTACAGACACACTTGCCATAGTCACCACACTTTCCTGTCCTGTGCAACCACCCACCAACTGTCCTTCATCTATGGCCACTGGTGATGGGCATCTGTGGGCATTGTGACTGTGTGCGGGGATGGGGTGGACAAAAGTGGGACACCAACCAATGGCATAGATTCAGCCCCTGACAACCCTGCCTGTGCCTTGCTATGCCTATCATCATTGCCAAAGTTTGCAAAGACACTGACATCAGTTTTCAAGTGGGTGGGACCCTGACCCCCATCGCCACGTGTGAGGGGAAGACAATACATCTAATTTAATATCTGTACAGTATGGTTTACTTTCACACACACACACACACACACACACACACACACACACACACACACACACACACACACACACACACACACACACACACACACACATGCGCACACAGACAGTTACAGGTGAGGTAGCACAAATATATTGCACAGACCTTACATTACCCGATGCAGCCATTCTTAATCCTTGTCACTAATAATCTACATCTGTGGGATGCATGAGTCATGTTAGTAGGTGATGTCCCTTCTCCTAGCACACAATGCACCCATGTACACATTATTGCTGTGCACATGTATAGCACACTGGCATCTACTGTAGACCACACCTCACAACTGTACAAATCATTGCTGAATGTGTAGATGTCTGGCACTTATATTTGCTCTGTTCCTCACAACCCCTATGTGTTTGTCTGACACATAACTGGGATGATATGAGGACTGATGTCATTAATTAATGACATACATTTGATTTGCCCATCTCATCAGCAGCAGTGAATGTATGTGCAATGAAATCCGGTTATACCAATGACCGTCTTAGTGTAACATGGATATGATAAGCATACACACCATCTTCTAGTATGATATAAAATGAGACCAGATTACTGCATTTGAAAACATTACACTCCTTATATGTGACATATGACCTGTGCAATCCAATCAAGAAACAAACAAAAGTGTTAGTTGTGAAGATACTGAATGAGATGCATACAATATTGTGGTTGCATAGTTATGAATACCCTTAAACCATTGCTTGGTTGAAGCACCTGTTAACTGAACTACAATAGTTGCCCTTCATGGGAAGGGATATAGTAGCATGGGACATCTTGCCTTGGCATTATTTGGACAGTCTTCCCTACAAAGGTCCCCCAACTCTGTCAGATTACAAGGACAGCCCTTGCAGGTCACACTGGGGGTTTACTATTGGTGTTGAGTCTGGGCTTTGTCTGGCCCAATTCATAACCTTGATTTTATTCAGATAGAGCCATTCTTAGCTAGCATTGGATGTATGTTTTAATTCATTTTCGTGTTGGAAGCTGAAACCCCTCTCCATCCTCGGCTGTATTGCAGATGCTTGACAGCTTTGGCACACATGTGAGTGATATTTGTAACTGTTCAGAATTGCCTCCACCATGTCTACAAGCCTAGTTCCAGCAAATGAACAGCAACCCTAAAGCTGGACACTGCCACCATCAAGTTTCCATGTGTGGATGGTGGTCCTTAGGTGAAGTGAGGTGTAGCTTGTGCACCACACGTGGCTTTAGAAATACTGTCTGTAGGTTTGAACCTTGGTCTCATGACACCATTACATACTGCAGCACATGCCTTTTGGAGACTTGATGTTATGTTTTGCTACCTGTACACAGCCCAGGATGGTGTTTTGTGTAGGTAAATGCCTCTGTCTACTTACCCTACCCCATAGGCCACACTTATGCAGAATCCAGGCAATTGTTGCCTCATGTAGTACACGAGCAGTACTTGCCAGAGATTCCTGCAACCCCCTCAGTGTTGCTGCATGTCTCATGGCAGCCTCCCTGACCAGTTCTCAACATGTCTTGTCATCTGTTTTAGAGGGACATCTGGTCAATTTCAACAGCACTGTTGTCCCATACTCAATCGACCTGTAGATGATTGTCTGCACTGTGTTCCATGGTATATGCCATGCTGTGGTAATGTTGTTGTACCCTACTCCTGCCTGGTACCTTTCAGATATGAGATCCCTTTGACACTTTGTAAGATGTGTGCAAGCCATGGCTGCTTCTGTTGCAGGCAACTGAGCAAATGTCATGAACATACTGCTTGGACAGCAGACCCTTATGTCATGAACATACTGCTTGGACAGCAGATTGTTAGTCAGTGTTTCACTGAGTCCCTGTACTTAATGGCAGGTGTGTACCCAAGTAGAGTGCACGCTGCCAGTACCATCAAAAGCTGCCTCCACAATGTGTTATTTTGAGGGTGTGCACACATATGCATCCAGTGTATTGTAGGGTTTGTATATCCCACATTTGGTGCACTAGCATATGTTTTTGTTTTACAAGTTAATTGTTCATGTTACGTTCACATTACAGGTTGGAAAAGGTGTGGAATGTAATATTTTGGTCTGTTGTATATATATATATATATATATATATATATATATATATATATATATATATATATATATAAGGAACACTTGGCATTTTAATAGGGGTGTGTACACTGTTGTTTCAACTGTAGCTCATTTGTCCCCCCATTTTATTAGTCTATGTCCAAACATCTTGCACTGACAGGTTGTGAGGTATGCTACAGGAATATTACATGCCCTTCAGATATGCCTCCATGGTGACCACTGTGATGCACTGCAGTTAACAGCAACAAAAGTGAACATGCAAATCATGCATTATGGCTAAGTGTGATATTTGTGTGCATGACAAATAGTATGGCCTTAACATGCATAGAATATTGGCAAACCACAACAAAACAATTCCATACTCACCAGCTACATGCTGCTGTCCCATGTGTTGACCCAAAGGACCTAAATAGTTGTGGGACAGAGGTATTGTCAGCAGATTCTCATGTGGCCTTGGTACAGGGTGGAAGCAGCATTCCTGCACATTAACAGTAAAAACACCAATACTACACAATATGCTGCCCATCACCATAGATGTGCACTTCTGTGCAGTACTATACACCGTCAACACCTACTATCTTATGTGACATATGCTTGTAGATACTATGCAGATACAGCTAAATATACAACAGTATTCTAGTAATGTGCACTGGGGAATTACCTGCATGCTCTTTGTCCATTGTGTGGGTTCAACCCACCTCCACAGTGCTTTCTTCAACTTCCTATGGGATGTTGTGGGCGGGTGCCCCAAAGTTGGTGAGGAGATCCTCAGTTGGCATCAGTGGGGGCTGGGTGGCTGGGCCCTCAATTGTAGCTAGGCGGTCTCCCACTACGGTGGGAGCCCTTTGCCAGGCATGATGTATGAGGTCAGTAACATGATGCCAAACCTGCTCGTATGTTCTGCCGTGCAGGCCAACGTCATTTATCCAGTAGACAAGAGCATCCCACAGGGTGGTCCTCTCCCACAGATCTTGTGGCCTTCTGCTAAATAGTTCTGCATGCTGTTGGGTAACAGCTTCAATGATGCATGCTGTTTCTGCCTCAGTAAAGGCAGGCAGTCTGGGCCTTTGCATTGCACTTGGAAGACATAAACAGGAGAACACGTCACCTCATACAGTTGTCAAATTGCAAATCAACAGTGGATATCAGTCACCACCACTCACAACTACACCCTAACCCTCTACTCTATCACAACAATATCAGCTTGCATTGCACTCCTGGCCCTGATGTGTCATATTCCCCTCAATGATGGACACTTAATTGCATAATCCTCTATACCCCATTCATTTCTGTGTAGAGGGATGACAGTGGCCATCTTCCATGTGGATGAGGTGTGGATGGGGGCAGGGCTGTGTTTGACTATAGTGTGTGATGGAGCTGTGGGCACATGCCTGAGTTCATATATGAGGCAGACAGGGATGTTATCAGGCCCCATGGAGACTTGCTGTTGTTGCCATCAGTAGGCAATATGTACATTCTCACCATTGGTGAGGGGAGGGGTGCAGTTGCTCTGCATATCCCGCTATACAAATGGGGGGGGCAGGGTGTTGATCATACCTCTCAACCGTACTGAATTCCTCAGTAAATACTGGTTTTGAGGGAAAAATATTGGGGTGTTAAGAATTCCCAAGTGGCCCCTTTAATTTCCGAATTTCCCTTTTTTTTTTTTTTTACAGAATGATATCATCATGTGAAGGGCATACATGCTGATGTGCAGACAGACAGTCTGTTAGAATGCTCGCCCCGAGTCATTACTTAAATTTATAATAATGTTGCTGCAGAATGGTCCGCACATACAGGCAGTGTGTATCTTCTTTTCCAGCTGCTGCTTCCTCCAGGTAAGGGCTTAAAATTCTATTTACCAGGTCTTTTTGGTAATTAGTACTTTATGTGCAAGAACAAGCAGTCTGCAGGCAGCACTGTTTACTTGCTGCATTTTAATCTGTTAAGCACTCAAACAGCAGTTAACTTACTGTCTATGTCTACTTTGCCTTCATTCCAAAGGCAGTCCTCTCATTTAAATGTTCAAACAGCACTTACTGTGTGTGTAAGAACTTGAAGGCACTGGCAGTGCTCTACTTTAAGGGAGAATTGAGAAAGCAGTCTGGTTCTTTTCCAAGGCAAGGCAGTTCTCTCGTTTAAGTGGTCAAAATGGCAGTTACTGTGTGTGTAAGAACTTGAAGGCATGTGCTCTAAAATTAATTTAAGTAGTGAGAACTGAGAAAGCAGAATGGTTCTTTTCAAAGGCAGTTCTCTCGTTTAAGCGGTCAAATGGCAGTTACTGTGTATAAGAACTTGAAGGCAGGCAGAGTACTCTAATTTCTTTAACTAGTGAGAATTGAGAAATCAGTCTGATTCTTTTCAAAGCCAGTTTTCTTGTTTAAGTGGTCAAACAGCAGTTACTATGTGTGTGTGTGTATGCTTGTCTCTCTTTCATTTTCTCAATCTCACCGCCTAAAATGAAATCCAGTCTGATGGAGGCAGACACAACAAAATGTACAGAAATATAAATGTATGTAAATACAGCTTTGTTTTTGACAGGGGGTAAGATATTTTGCATGAAGATAATTACAGTTGTCAGATGTGAATGCTCTGATATAATTCACACACAAAATATGCTCTTAGCTTTCTCTAGTGATTTATACGTGAATTATTACCATGCAACATTCTCTGCACCTTTTTGTGTAAGAAGGCATCTGTCTTTTTAATTCAAATTCAAAATGTTTAATACCATCAAGGAATAAATGGAATGGAATGTATGAATTTAAGATTTGGCTTACTCCCATTTTAAGACACGCCTCATAGCAAGGCGTTGTCCCATTCGAATCTCAGCTAGAGCGTCTTCTGTGTGGAGGCATACGTGAATGGGGTGTGCCTTCGTTGAAGGCTGTGCATCAGGGCTGGTAACCCGGTACGTAAAAATCCACTACCAATCATTAGCCGACTGGAGTTCCGCTGTGGTGACCCCTAACCGGCAAAAGCCAAAAGACACAAACAAACAAACAGCTGTTTTGACAGTCATGCATGTGTCTCATCATAACGTCTGTTTCTCAAAGATGCTATTGTGTTCAACAGAGGCTTAAGTTCAGACTTCTTACATACTGAGCACTCAAGTCTTTACAGAATTTAATTTCTGGCACCCTGGAAAGCATAAACATTAAATGGGTGCAGTCATGCTGAATGATTCATTTGAGGATTCTACAATACATAACTTCTGGTTTACTGAATACCCCCACTGGACACAACCTAGTAGGTTATATTACTGATAGTTTAGCTGCTGTTTTCATTGAAAATAACAAGACAAAATGTGCTTTACTGACTTGATGTCATTCTTTCATTACCTCAATACAAATGCCTATACAAATGAACACAGGAGGATACAGCCAAAGTTTATAAGGCAAAGTGGATTATTTAAATACGTTCTGTTTATAATTCCGAGTCATTGTTGGATGTAACAGTTCGTCTGGGGCATATTATGGTTGTCTGTTCCTCAGTTTGCGTTTGAAAGGTGGTATCCCATGATTCCACTGGAGTGGGTGGGGTTACATAATTATGCACGCAAATTTTATGTTAATCAGCATACCGATTTGTACCTATTTCCATGGGCTTTTGTCCAGATTTTTGATGTTTCCAGGTTGGGAGGTATGGTGGCTATGTTCCCACCTAACCTGTCTGATGCAGGTTGCTTGTAGCCATGTCATGTGTGTATGAGTTGTGCTTTACCACCAGTACAGGGTGAATTGTGTTGTTGCCTTTGAGACTGACAACATATGTGGAGACACCCTTGTGATTGGCCTTAGTGGTGTGGATATGTCTGAGTTGTAGTCATAGTCAGCTGTACAGGGAGTCACCTGTGAACTTGCATGCTTGCACAGATACAGGCGGACTTGCTTCCACATTGTTGCCTGCACCTATGTGTCCATGTACAACCAATATAGCAACCTATTATGTATTTTGTGTATTGCTGTTGTCCACCAAATGGGATTACTCTACCTTGGTGGAGGCTGGTTTTACAGGTATAGTACTGCTGAGTCCATACATCTACAGTGGATGTAAAGTGCACAAACTCCTGTTACAATGCCTGGTATTTGTGCAATTGAAACATGACACCACAATAACTCATTTTAAAACAATTCCCACCTTTAATGTGACCTATAGCCTGCACAATTCAATTGACAACACAATAATCTGTTCTGTGAAAACATATGCAAATAAAAATCTGTGCAGTAAGTTGGTTGAATGAGTGTGCATACCATTAAACTGATATGTTGTGTAGTCACCTATTGAGATGATTACAGCATTTAGTCATCTTGGATTGAAGTCTAACATCATGACACATCTGTACTTGCCAATAGTCGCTCACGTTTCTTGCCACAGTGCTACAAACTGGTTAATTAGTGAGGGCATCTCTTGTGCACAGCCCTATTCAGGTCAACACACAGATGTACTTTTGGATGTAGGTCTGGGCACTGGCATGCACATGACCAAACTGTACTTTACATCTTGTGACAACATTCCTTTGTTGATTGGGATGAATACTTGATGTCATTCTTATGTTGACAGGTAAAATCCCTCTTTGTTTTCAGTTTTCTAGCAGATGACTATAGAATTTAGGACAAGGATGATTGTTATTTGGAAGTGTTCATAATTCCCTCCACATTAACTAAAGGTCCAGTTCCAGCTTAAGAAAAGCAACCCCAAAGCTTGTTACTGCCACCACCATGCTTCACCGGGGGGATGGTGTTCTTTTTGCGATGCAAATTGTTGTTTTTGGCCAGATATGCCTTATGGAATTGTGTGTGAAAGGTTCAACATTGGTTCTATCAAACCATGACACATTTTCCAACATGCTTTTGGGAGATTTTATGTAGTGCTTGCCGATGTCAGTCCAGCCTTGTATGTTTTTCTGTTTATGTAAAGGCTTCCATCTTGCTAGCCTGGCCAATAGGCCAGACATATGGGGAATACAGAAGATTGTTGACACATGCGGTACACACCCAGGACTTGCCAGACATTCTTGCAGCTCCTTCAGTGTTGCTGTAGGTCCTCGGTCAACCTCCATGGCCAATTGTCATCTTGTAATTTCATCCATTTTGCATGGACGTCCAGCTGTTATCAGCATTACTGTTATCCCATGTTCCCCACTGTTTGGTGACTGTCTGCACTGTATTCCATGGTATATTCAGTGTTGCGGACTGTTTTTCTACTCTTCTCCTGACTGACTTTCCATACTGAGATCCCCTTGAGACTTTGTAAGCTCTCTGCAAAGCATGGCTTTTGCTTTAGCAGGCAACTGGGTGAATGTCAAATAAATCCTAGTAGGACAGCTGAACATTATTTCTGGGTAATCAGAGTCTCTTTCACTGATGGCTTTTGTGTACCCAAGAAGACAGAATGCTGTGCTTACAGCAAGAGGTGCATCTACAAGGTATTACTCTATGTGTCTGTACATGTATGCAATCAGCATATAGAACATATGTTATGTTTACATTGTCTCCCCTACCAGATTTATTTGTTTTCAAATTGAATTGTACAGGTTATAGGTCACATTCAAGGTGGGAAACATTTTGAAATTATTATTTGTGGTCTCATTTTTATAGAGCACAGAAACCTGGCATTTCAACAGGGGTATATACAGTTTTGATATCCATTGTATATAGGTGTTCATATAGCTGTTAGTGGTAGGCATAGACAGAGGGTCTTAACACAGTTTGACACTTCTCTGATTACAACCTGATAATCATACCTATTCTAGTACCCATAACAGTGTCAGGGCAATGCAACAGGCAGTAGCTGTATACATGTATGTCTGTTGTATGCAGTAAAACGGATATTGCACACATGCACAACATGCACAACCTATTTACCTAACTGCTTGAAACCCATATAATTTGTTTTGTCCCTTCCATCTGAACATACGCATACATACATGTGTCCCTCGACCTGCTATAACAGTGCTTCTGGACAATGGCACACATACATGGGTGGCAAAGGCACATCAATATTGACACTACATTAGTATAGCTGCAACATACATAATTAAGTTGAATGCACAATAGGCTTTGACATCACAGTGATAACTAAGGATGATGTCCAGCAGTCAGAACTAGGCTATTATGCTACAGTGCCATTGGTCACAGACTTGCCAATGGTTTGGCTGACATAACATGACTGCATGTGTATCTGACTACAGATATCAGACACAACTGTGCTTATTGTCCAGCAGAACACTGTACAGTTGAATGGTATGGATTCACTATATCAAATGCAGTTCAACACACAGTTCTGTAACAGTACTTTAATATGCACATGCTCTATATAGTTTTCTTAGATTTACATGACAAATGTGTATCATACTCATATTCACAACTAACATATGGATATGTACAATATCCCTGTAACTGGCCTAGCAATGGCACAGTCAGTAGTGTTTGACAGACACTCCAGTGGTTGTCATATGTAAGCTGTCCTTTCCTGGGGTGATTCGGGGTCCTGAGCTATGTTCTATAAGAGACAGCCAGATGCTATGGCCATAGCTGCTGTTCAGCAGGACATCACTACAGCAAGTTTTGTTGAGACATAATTCTTTCAAACTGCTATTTCCCATTATTAGAAAAAACATGCTACATTCAATTGCATGCTTACTTGTTTCACATACCTTTCTTTTTATTTACGGTGCAGTGGGTTATATCAATATGTTGCTCAAGTTCTTTTTGTATGCTCACTGTCAAGTCCTGGTAGACAGATGGTTTGAATAGGTGGCAGCATACCTTTTGTAGGTAATGCTCTTGACCAGGTGATGGCCTGTGCACCAATTGGTGTTCTACACTTGCTAATTGCATGCAGAGCAGGTGTGTAGTTCTTTCAATAGTCAATGTCATGGCAACACACTCCTATAATTGAGTACTTCATGTGGGCAATGTCCCTTTACCTTGCCTGTGAGGAAGACATCCTGGAGGTGTGTAAGCTACAGAGTGTTACAGACAGCAGGTGAGAATCACTCTTACAACAAGACTTGTGGAGACAGGCCAACTAAATGGTGGAGAAGGTGTCAGACTTAGGGACAGAATGTGAGTATTGCTGTTATATAGTTGGAGTACTGCTAATTTTACAGGGTTTGTGTGTACATGCTAGTTCTGAATGGATTTCAGTCTGACAAAGTTATGTATCTGCATAGCTCTCAGCTGTAGGGCTATCCCCATAATGGCCAGAGGTGTGCCTGCTATGTTTGGTCTGTTCCCCAGCCAGATGTTGTCATTGCAAATCAGTGGCATACTCTTCTGATTGCTATCAGTAAATGGCAACATCCATTTGTGTTTCTAACTTGATAACCCTCAGATCAGATATGTTGCAACCAACCCTGTAACACCAGCAACTTTCTCAGTGTATAACAGAAAGTATGGCCCTGTGTTTGGGCCTCTATCCTCCACTTATATACCAGGCTTTGTCTAGATGTCATGCAGTAAGAAGTTGATAGGTATGGTCTATCATTATTAAGTGCTGTCATTCCTGCTATCATCCCAGTGATGTTGTGGAATCTCACACATGTTGTAGGATAGGGGCCATACACATGAGTGCAAAGCCTGGACAAGCAGGAGGTTAGTGTGCAGAATAGCAAGATATGTTTTAATATTATTCTGTTAGAACATGTGAGAGATATTAATAATTAGAAGGGCAACAGGTCTATAGCTGTAAAGTTTAATACATTTCACCATGGGGATGGTAGTGGGTTACAAAGTACTTTTATGGAAGCTGTTTCTCAGTTTGATAGAACACTTATGACCGAACCATTGTTATTTGTAGCATCAATTTACATTGTAACATTTGATACTTTATCCCATAGGGGGTTTAACTAAGGAGTGTAATTGGAGGCTGTGTACTTCATTACATAATTAAGTGTTAATTGCTTCTTGTATTAAAGGCAAGTATGTTTTGTAATGTTGTGATACTTAAAGGCAAAACACATTAAAACATTTGTGTGGATTACTGGCTGGTTGGTTTTCATGATACTATCTTCAGTCATTTCAGTTATATTGCTGAAGGTTTGGTGTATGTCTGGCCATTGTGTATGGCCTATTCTGATTTTGTACCAGTGTACTGTGTACTTCTTAGTTGCACTGTGTAGGGGGTAGCCAGCAGATGTCAGTGTCATGGGTGCCTTTGTATCATTACCAATGTGTTTCTATGGCCATAGACTTGTCCTCCCACTTCATCTGGCTTGGACCAGACTTGTACTGAGGTGTTCTGGGGTGTGACAGTGCTGCAAGTTATTGACAAATAATGTAGCTCTCTCTCTCTCTCTATATATATATATATATATATATATATATATATATATATAAATGTGTGTGTGTGTGTGTCTGTGTATCTATGTACACATATTTGAATCATTACTGATTCCACAATGTTCGTTCCCTATGGCAAACTGATTGTACTGCATGATATGTGTGAAGAAACATCATATCATGTAACTGAGATGGCTTAGTAGTCAAGTGCTGTGACTACTGTGTACAGGTTCCCGGGTTCAAGGCCTGTTTATTTTATTGCTGGGCAAGTTTATATGATTTCCTTTACATGACATGCCTATATGTGCTGTCATTATAGTAGCAAGAGGTGTGCCTATACTGTATGGGACACTTGTATATACATGGGTGGTTTTACATGTTATATGCACTCACACTTCCATTGTACACCAGCTACATTAATGTGGTGAGAGAAATACTTTACCACACATTTTACTATTAAAACAGTACTTTTAGCAGTGCTTTTCCATGTAAAATATGATTACCTGTTTTAGTACTCAAGCCTTGGTTGATGTCGCCAGTTTGCACTCAAAGTCAGCTGTGGGGTACCTCACCTGTGATCTTATTTACTTGTGTCTGTGTATCTCTGGCCATTGTTAACAGACTGTCAGGATTGTGTAGAAGCGTAGTGTGTATATGTTGTTTGGGTTGTGTAAGGTGGGGGGTACATGTGAGTGTCATGGATCCTTTCTATTGGTCTGTGCATGCTGCTCTGGTTGGGGACTCTGGGGAATGCCACTAGTAAATACTAACATCCCTGTAGTGCTTGTTATCTTTGTAAATGTATGTGTAGAGCCCCAGAGTTGGACTTGGGTAGTGTTATGTCAGTCTGCTTGTTGTGTGGACAGTGCTTGGAAGCTCAGCGCAGTTTTCCTACTGTTCTGTTATGTCCATATATTCAAAGGATGTACAGTTGTGCGGCCAATACCTTTTGACTGGTCCCATCACTGTTTTGTATTCTTGACACATCAGTGGGATGATGTGAGGATTGGGATCACTACATAATAAGAGTCCCAGACTTGTGATATTTCTGTCACTATATGCTAGCATTAACAGTGTTAGTACAACCTTCTCAGCTTATCTACTCACGTAATTTGGATATGTCTCTATTGTCATGCCTTTGTCCCCCTATACTGATATAAATATATATATATTTTTTTTCTTTTTTGATATCTATACATATGTTGATATATCAAAATATATATGTATATTTTCTATAATACAATGAAATGTATAGCTCTGTATATACTTATTAATATTTATCGATCACCATACACATCTATATGTGTATATTTATATATACTATACATAACTGATTCCACAGTATTTGTTCCGTACTATTCTATACCTGTACTGAATGATATATTTCTAAAAACAGCATTCCTTATTATATCTTAGATGGTGTAGTGGTAAGTTGCTCTGAGTATGATGTACGAGGTCCTGGGTTCAAGACTTAGCAGTGCTGATTATCCTTGTTGCTGGACAGAACAGTGGCTGCTGGAAACAGGGTGATTAAGGCAGTTGTAAGCAGGTTTGCATGATGGTAAGCGATGCTAATACACAGTTAAACAAATGTGCATTTACACCAGTAAGCTTTGCTCAGTGACATTTACCAGTGTGCAAATCTGCTTAGCATTCACATTTAAGCATAGCTCAGCCCTGGTAACCATTGCTCACATTCCAGTCTTATAAAATAGCAGAGTAATGATATCATGTAATATGTGTATTTAATTTCCTGTACATAACATGCTTCTATGTGCTGTCATTACAGTAGCAAGGGGTGTAACTATACTGTATGGGACACTTGGCTATACATGGGTAGTATCGCATTTTTTTTTTGTTATACATGGATAGTTATATGCACTCAGACTTGCATGTTACACCAGCTACAGTGCACTGGTTGACAAAGAATAATTTCACATATTGTATTATTAAATTAGTACTTTTAACAGCGTTTTTCCATGTAAAAGTAGATTGCAGATTGTAGTACTTGAACCGTGCACCCCTGCATGCAAGGCTGGGACTCTGAGTACTACACTATCTTGTTCTTGGTGTTTTAGCTGTATGTTTTATGTATCTCCTATTGGATATTAATATGATAGTATTATATTAACTGTAGAGTACTATGTTTTTGGCCATGTCATTGAGGGCTGCTGTCATGTAGTAATGGCATACATTTCATTTTCAGACTTCTATCCTTCAAAACATTCATCCTAATGCATGACTTGTTTGCTATCTACTTTCTGTCTATCCTCTATGCAGATGTGCAGATGTCAGGTATTGCTAAGGCCGTACAACTATGTAGGTGCCCACATAGTATTGTGATGTATGCCTGGACACTGCCACTAGTTCCAACATATGAGACATCCTTCATGTGGGCCTTGCCCTTTTTCCTTGCCTGTGTGAGGGGCATTACAGAGGTGGTGAGCTACAGATTCACAGAGAGTAGGTGAGAATACTTCACAGGACAGGATATTTGGAGACAGTCCAATAACATGGGGGACATGTCTCCAGAATTGTGAACAGATCCTATGTCATCAGTGCTGTTATATACATGGTGTGTTGATAGATTGATAGATTGACAGGGTTTGTGTGAATATGCATTTAGTGAGTGACTGCACGTCTGACATACCTCTCCACTGGCATGCTGTCCACAGACTGGCCACATGTTTGCCTGTTATGTTTTGTCTGTTCCCCAGACAGTTGCTGTCCTTGGAAAATCAGTCAGAGTCTCTGGGGAATGCAGTCAGTAAATACTCACATCCATTGGTATTACTGACTTCATATTTCTCATAAAGGATATGTTGCAACAAACCTAGTACAATCAGCAACTGTCTCAATTTATGACAGCAATATGTCCCATCTACCCCAGTGTTTGTGCCTCTGTCCCCAAATAATGTCAGGCGTTGTCAGAATGTTATGCACTATGAGGCCCAGACATACTTAGTATCATTATTTCTTGCCTTCATTTATGCTACCATCCCAGTGATGTAGTAGACCCACAGACATGTCAGGGAAGAGGCCATAGATATGAATCCTGAGCTTATACATTCTGAGGAGAACTGTACATTTGAGAGGTCTGTGTATGTCTGGACATTGTTAACATACTGTCAGCATTGTGTACACATGTCATGTGTATGTGCTATTTGGGTTTTATATGGAGGTGGTAGATGTAATAGTTATGGCTCCTTTTTTATCTGACTGTGTATGCTGCTCCAGTTTATGCTGGTCTATTGTCTGTATGTATTTGTAGGGGCAGACAGAGACATGTCCTGTACCATGGTCAGGATTCAGACTACACTGAGAATTGGGGCAGTATATGTAGGGCTAGTGTGTGAGGGGAAAACAATGATGCATGTGTTCACACAGTCCATATACTTTACTGTTCATTTGACTTACTGGTATGTGACTGTGGTGATATTGGTTGTAGGTATGCACTTTCACACTGGTGTCTGTTTTTTGGTGCTGTCACATCCCTGTAGTGCCTGATATATTTGCAAATACATGTGTAATTTCCCAAAGCAGATTTGCTATTTCAATTACATGTGTTATTTCACTAAATATATCTTAGAGCAGACAGGAAGGTGCTACTGCAACAACTGTGTTAGCTCATCTACACCAGTATTTCAGATATGTCCCCATTTTCATGCCTTCCACTCACCACTTTGTCAGTCTTGGTCCAGATTCATTGCAGTAAGGGGTTCTGAGAATACCTCTCAACTGGCTGCATTGTATCAGGATGTCCAGGTTTATTGCTCATATTTTTGGACTCTTTTACAGATTAGTCTCATTTCTCTGGTAAGTCACTGTGATGATATGGGAATTTCTGTCAGTAAATGATGACATACATTTCATTTTCAGACCTCACAGCCATCAGAATATGTATGCTGAAACAAACTGTGTTACTCTGGCAACTTTCTACATATATGAGGGCAATATTTAAACGAGTTCCCTAGTTTGGGCCCATTGTCCCCCCATTCTGACAGCCTTTGGACAGATTTGTTGCACTAAGAGTTTGAGAGGTATGACTCTGAGATAAAACTCCACTACATGTACTGAGCACATATATCTCTCTCTCTCTCTCTCTCTCTATATATATATATATATATATATTTGTATGTATGTATATATATGTATATATATATATATACAGGTTCATAGGTGTGTACTAGCCTAATGGGCCTGGAGCCTTTAGAAGCCTAGCCCATAGGATTACCCTGCCATCGTGCCACCTGACCTTAGCTCACAGTGCCTCTGTCGAGTAGAGTCACTGGAGTGATCCTCAGGGTGGATTTGCTATTTCTCATCCACTCATCAAGATTTCTCTTGAAGACGGCCAATGAGGTGCTCTGCTTGACATGTATGGCAAGTGTATTCCATAGCATGGGCACTCTCTGGGTTATGAACCTGTCCCTCCAGCATGTTGTGTTGATTGTGATAATGAGGTTAAGGTCTGTGGAGTGTGTGGTGTGGAGGGATTGGGATTTCTCTAGCTGTAGCATTTCTAACAGAGCTGGGTCAGACATAGCTTTGTAAGTCAAGCATAGATCACCTCTAAGTAGGCAATATGACACAGAGAATAGTTGGAGTTTGTGGAGTCTGTCCATATAGGACAAGTGTTTAAGGCCTAGGATCCTGTTTGTGGGGTACTTTTACAGCCTCTCCAGTTGTTGCAGGTGTCTAGTGAGGTACATGCCAAATGGGGTATTGTACTTAACGAGTGGCCTAATGAGGGAAGAGTTGATGGAGACAATGACCTCTTTCTTCCTGGATGCAAAAGCCTTAATAATGAGATGTGCCACATACAAGGACTTTCTGACCACAGTGGCAATGTGGTGGCCATGGGAGAGGTTGCTGTCAACCTGTGTTCACAGATCTCTTATAATGCTTTCTGTGTTGAGGGGAGTACTGTTGATGTGCTAAGTCATGAGAACCGGGTTTCTCCCAAAGGGGATGACGACAGTGGGTAAGACAGCATTTTTGTCGTTGAGCTTAATGTCATGGTTCTGACACCAGTCGTTGGACTTGGTGAGGCCTTTCTGTAGGATGTCAACATCACTTGTGGAGTTAATAATAGCGCACAACTTGTACTCGTCTGCAAACCTTATCAGCCAGAGTCCATTCATGTTTCCCTGGATGTCAGAGAAGTAGATACCAAATAGGAGAGGACACAGGACCACACTCTTTGGGACTCCACTCATGACTAGTTGGTAGTCTGGTTTGGAATCAGCTACTTTCACAGTGTGGGTTCTATCTGTGAGCCAGTTTGCAACCCACCTAGTTATATAGGAGTTGATGCCTAGCTTATTGTGTTTTTTCCATTATTCCTGAGTGGGGAATGGTATCAAAGGCCTTGGCCAGATCCAGGTAGGCTGTATGAAACACCTTGCCTTCATCCACAGCTCTGGTGACTGACTTACAGAAGTCGACCAGGTTGAGCAGGCATGACAAACCCTTCACAAAACCAAACTGTGTGAGATCCAGAGTCTGGAGATTTCCTATATCCCTGTTTATTAGGTCCATGATGCTGCATTCCATAGTGTTGCATAACACACTCATCAGACTAATGGGGAGATAGTTCCCAGGGTCTGTGGTCACTCCTCCACTGTAGCAGTACAGCATGTGGTAGGGACATGAGGCTGTGATTGAACATGGTACACAGGTGAGGTTCCACTTCACTCTGTAGTTCATGTAGAACACAGCCAGGGATATTGTCAGGTCCCATAGATGCTGTATTCTTGGCCTTGGACAGTGCTGTTTTAACCTGTGCAGCAGTAATACTGGGTGTCTGGCAATCTAATGGTATTGTGATTGGTCCTAGGGGGGAGGAAAGAGGGGTAAAGTTGTCACTGAAGTTGTCAGCCAGTATATTGGCAATATCCATTTGCTTGCTATAGGAGGTACCATTGTGCAGTAGCTCCGAGCAAATCTGGGTATTGCCAGGGAGATTCTTTACATAACTATAAAAGGCCTTGTGGTTGACTTTACTATCTACTGCAATTCTGTTTTTATAGCTAGCTTTAGAGGATTTGATGAGGGATCTCAACTTTTTGTTGAGGCTGGTAAGGGAGTATTTCCAATCCTGGGACTTCACCGTATTCCACAGCAGTTTTCTCCTTCTTTTGTAGGGTTTGTTTATGGCAGGGGACCACCTGATTGGCTTCCTTTTTTTGGAGGAGAGCATCTTGGTTCTGTTGGGTATGGCAGAATCCATGCATTTGTGTACATGTTCATACATTGCAGTGGTGTATGATTCAGCAGTCATGCAACTACTCTCCATTTGCATGGGTGCTTTGACATTAGCCAGCTCTGTTTGTAGGAGCCCAAAGTTACCTTTAGAAATCTTTTTTCATGGTGGTTACCTTTGCAGGGCAGGGGGATGTGGGTTTCCAAGGTGATTAGTTTGTGGTCAGATTTAACCCAGGTGGAGTTGATTATTGGTGTAGAGCAACAGTCCTCCATGTTAGTAATGACCAGGTCAGGGATGTTGCAACCTGTAGTGGTGGTAAGAACAGGCTGGTCCTCCTTCTTTCAGCTTTTCCCGGTTAGGGGTTGCCACAGCGGAACTCCGGTCCGCTAATGATTGGCAGTAGATTTTTACAGTGCCAAAGTGCCAGCCCGATGCCCAACGTTCAACGAAGGCACGCCCATATTCACACATGTCTTTCGAACGCCACTCGACCATGAGGAGGACATGCAGACTCCACATAGAAGGTGCTCCAGCTGAGAATCGAATGGGATAACCTCTTGCTGTGAGGCGACAATGCTACCCTGCACCACCAAGGCTTATACACTATTGAAATTACTGAATTCCAGGAAACGTTGGCTAGTGCGTTCATACATGAGTAGCTTTCCCAATTAATGTTAGGGTAGTTGGAGTCAACCAGTATGACAGTGTTAGGTTGCACCCTAATACTCTCCAGGGTGATTATGAATGTGGAGTGTGAGTCTTGGGACATGTTTGGGGAATGCTGTCTTACCCAATGTTAGCTGTGTCTGAGACATCTCTGATGCATTATGTTGGGCTACCAGTCTGGATCTGTGTGCATCCTTTATGATTATGGGAACACCACCACCTTTGGTGCTTCAGTCCAGGTTCTGGAGCCAGAAGGTGTGGAATGAGTTATAGCCTGGTAGTGCAGGGGTGCTTTCTGTTGCCTTGAGCCAGATCTCTGTTACAGCACAAATGTTGATGTTCTCCATTGTAAGGGGTGTTTCGAGTATGTGCATTTTGAGGTTTAGTCTTATAGCACTGAGCAGCATGAGCCTCAGATTGCATATCTTTGTAGCTGTTATATATTTATCTATATTTATGTCTACACACACACACACACATATATATATATATATATATATATATTTATTTACTTTTCTATATATATATATGTGTATGTGTATATATATATATATATATATATATATATATATGTATTTTAGATGTATATTATCTCTATATCCCTACTGTTGACTGACTCTGCTGACTGATATGTTTGAAGAAACATCACTATTTTCAACATGGTGTAGTGTTGCATTACTTTGACTGTGGTGTACAGGGACTTGGTAGGGCTGTTTTTTTTTTTTTTTTTTTTTGCAAAGCAGGACAGTGGCTGATGGAGACAGTGGGATACAGGCAATATTTAAAATAGGTCCGTAGTTTGGTCCCATTAACCCCCCATTGTGACAGGCACAGATTTGTTGAAGTAAGAGGTTGGGGGTATGGTTCTGAGGTACGACTCCACTACATGTTATGACTATATATATATATATATATGTGTGTGTGTGTGTATATATATATATATAATATATGTGCATATATATATATATATGTATGTATGTGTGTGTGTGTGTGTTTAGATATTTTTATGTATATATACATCTATATATATATATATATATATATATATATATATATATATATATGTATGTGTTTAATGAATTTTCTATATATATATCTATATGTATATAATTTATATGTATATCTCTACATATATTATGTATTTACTTTTCCATAACTTTCTCTCTACCCTTAACCTCAATACCTCCTCCATCGCATGGTTTAAGAGCTATCTGTCAGGTTGGCATCAGGCGGTAAAATGGCAAACCAACTATCACCCGTACTATCAGTGCCCTTAGGAGTACCCCAAGGGTCTATCCTAGGTCCATTACTCTTCACTCTATTCACCAATCAACTTACATCCTCCACCTCCAGAGCCACTGTTATTCAGTATGCTGATGACACCACTATCATATGTGCAGCCACCACTCCAGACCTCCTTCTCTCGCAAACACAAAATGCTTCTTCACTAGTAGAAACCTGGTTCTCTAACCATCAGCTTATTCTCAACTCTAACAAAACTAAACTATTGCTTTTTTCTTCCCATAAAACCGCCCACCTAGCTGTCAATTTCTCAATCACCTCTAACAACAAAACTGTAATTATCCCAACTACCCACATCAAACTTTTCGGCATTGAAATTGATAACAACCTTAGATTTGACATCCACACTGCCCAAACCATCAAGAAAGTACATAAAAAACTAGGTCTGCTCTATCGTAACAAACAATTTCTCTCTAAACAATCTAGAATCGCAGTAGCCAGGACACATCCATTATCCACCATTCTCTATGCTTCCCTAGTACTAACCAACCTTCGTAAATCTGATCTCAACAGGCTAGAATCCTGTTACAACAAGATAGCTAGATTTGCCACTGAATCTACATATAGAACACATCACTGTATAGCCCTTAAAAAACTGAACTGGTTAGAACTCCCTCAACTATTGCAATTCATTCAACTGTCACTAGCACATAAGCTATACCACCACCCAGACAATGTCCCAGCCCTCCAACATCTTATACAACCTTAGACCACAAAAGAATTTTGAGATCTATTACCCTTAACCTTTTTGAGGTCACCAATTACAAAAGTGAAGAAGGGAAATCTCTCTATAGCTACTGCATCTCCAAACTCTGGAACTCTCTACCAGCCACCTTCATATCCAATACCTCCACTATTCAATTTAAAAAAAACTGCTCATAACCCATCTTTCTAACAAATGGCTATGCTCCTGTAACATCCCTGGGTAAAGACAAAGATACTAAAAACTACTCTTATCATCAAGTTTCTATTTTTAATGCTACCTTTTGAAAGTATTATAACTTTATAAAGTTAATGAATTTCTAAAAAATGGATCCATAGTTAATACTAAACTACTATGTAAATATGTCCTAGGAAATATAATCACATAGTACTGTAGATTTCTATTAATCCTTCTCCATTTGCTCTGTATACTACTGTATTGTTTGTATGTTACTGCATTGTATGTAAAATGAAGCTTTTCTCCTCGGGCCTCACTGTAAATGGACATGTGTCCAGTCAGACTTTCCCACTCAACAAATGTAAAATACATAAATAATATATATATATATATTTATTTATATAGATATACAAAACCTGACTGATTTATGTATATTATGTTGAATGACTGTATGGAATGTGTAGGTCAGATGGCTTAGTAGTAAATTGCTTTTGGTATGATATACAGGGTCCAGGGTTCAAGGTCTGATTATTTTGTTGCTGGCAGAACAGTGGCTGATGGAAACAGGGTGATTAAGGCAGTTTTAAGTAGTTGTAAGCAGGTTTGCATGGGTTTGCGCAATGGTAAGTGATGCCAACACATGGTTAAATGGAAAACAACTTAATCTGTGTTGGCATTGATGAGCATCGTGCTAACTCACTTATTGTTGCTTACTGCTGCTTATTGCAGCTTACTCCCACTTACACCCACACTAATTTCTTTAAAAAAAAAAGGGATGATAAGAAAGTGGTGAAAAGGGGGCATGCAGAGGGAAAAACAATATGAAAGATAGCTAGGGATGTGCAGGATGGGTGTAGGGAAGGGACATAGCTGTCCATTTCTGATTCAGCAACAGCTGTTGCATTTGTACAGAATTTGGAGGTAAATTTGGAAACTCAAACCCCTGAGAGAGGGGTGAGGACAACAGTAATGTGTTGTTAAGCCAATTAGACCAGATAACATGTGTCCAATGGACACATGTGTGAAATGGACGGCTATGTATGGGGTGATTTTTTTTGTGGGAACAGATTGCCCCTTTTTTTAATTTATAATGTGAGAATGGGATGTTGGGGAATGATAGTAGGTATATTTGGGGATGTAGGTTAGGTAGGAAGACAGGCAAGACAGACAAGACAGCAGACAGGGGTGGTATATGACACATGTGTGGGGTAAATACCTTGTACAGGGAGAGTGGTTGGAAATTGGATGCCCAAGAGCCCCCAAATGGATACAGTGGGACTGAGGTCCTCACCCATGGGCAGTCACCACTGCACCTTCACGGCCCCAAAGGTGGCTGTGCTGGAGGCTGAGCAGGAGGGGCAGGTTGACCCTCAAGATGCACCACATGGCCCTCACGCTGGCATAGCAGATTTCCAAACACCTTTCAAAGCTTGCTAAGCTCCAATCCCCGGACCTGATGATGGGTGACAGTGTCCTGTCTGCACCCGCTCCTGGGGGGGATGGGTCCCACGCCCTGAGGCAGTTCCACCCAAAGGCAGTAACAGGACCAGCAGACGAGGAGGTCCTGGGTTGGGTACCAGATGTGTTGGGTTTCAGTGCCATGGCCAGTTGAGGCAACACAGGTGGATCCGCTGGGATCGGTCTTCCCAAATATGCTATGGTGTTGCAGTTTTATAACATATGTTGGTTAGTCATGAGTAACACATTCCAGGATTGGTTATAACAGCATGCATAGGTATTCCCTTTAACCCAAAACAGCAGATTTGGAACAGTTGCATAGCAAACAGAACACATGCATATATGGAACCACAGTGGGCATTATACTGGCATGCAGGTTACACTGATAGCAACAGGTTACCAATGATAGTATTTAAACAGTGAACATTAATAGTCAAACATTTAAAAAATTTGTAGAACAATAGGACACATGTCCCAACAGTAGGTTTGGTGAAAAACATACCCATTGATTTATGTGTTTAGATTATTGGTGCAAATAGGGTGGGGGAGATAGAGAGAGAGAAAGAGAGAGATGTTAATTAACAACTGTATAGGCTTCAATTGCTCATAGCTTTAATGGGCATTGCTCTAATCATTGCTCTTCAAGTATTACCTCACTTTACATTGATCTATGGCCTTGGGTTGGGCAGTGGTTTGTTTGTACGCAGTGTATAATTACAGCCTTCTTACTACTAATTTATATCTTTTCTTACCTGGCAGACATGTGGAGGAAGTTTCTCTTAACATTACCTGACTGTTTCTACCCATATTCACATTATCAGGGTTAAATATGTGTATTCATACTGCGTGCGTGTGTGTGTGTGTGCGTGCGTGTGTGTGTGTGTGTGTTGGTGTATGTACTTATCTTGCTGTCATTTGCAACCTTGGGTTTGGACAGTGGGTGTTGTACACAGTATATAAGTACAGCCTAATCTATACATCTTCTTACCTGGCAGATCTGTGGAGGAAATTTCGGTTTACACTACCTGACCATTTCTACACATAATCACATATTCCTGGATGAAAATATGCATACAGGTTACTACCACTCCCAGGATTTGAACCGTGACTGTTTGCACATAAAATAGAACTGAGTCTGTGTTTCATCAGAATGAGCTATTGAGAAACTGCTATTTTTTGTTTGACTGTTTTCTGCCTAATACACTCTTGGTAGCATAAGTTGACATTGTAATTCTGGCATTCATGCATGGCAGATAGTTCTTATCTTTTATCGATTGGAATAAAGCACGTATTTTAGAAGACTTCAGTGTTCTCGTGGTGTGTCCTGGAAGATTTGTTTTGTCATAGTTCTTATAATGTGTATTCATACTTTGACAAAGCGCAGTCTGGAAAACACTGGTTAACACAACATTCCTATTTAGGTATCAGATTTTTGTGCATGGAGAATTTCATATAGTTAATCTCCTGTTTGACAACTCCACAATCTTTGTCAAATGAGCCTTGAATATTTAATGCTTTCAGACCTATAGTTGCTGTGCAGAAACTGTACACATTACACATTTCAATTCATAACAACACATACCAAAGTAAACACAACCAGTCCGGGGTTTTGACTTTTATTGACAGGTACTGACACTTTGATGGATATATACCCTGTACGTGACTATTACTCTACTTATGTCTGATTTATTCAGTACAAATCATACCCATTTTTAAATACTGACAGGTGACATTCTGCTCCTTTCTATTTATTTGCCCTGAATACTACAAGCTAGATTTGTACTCACCAGCTTCGCGATGCAGCCTTAGAAGCCTGTTGGCATGGGAGTCCAAGTTCACAGCCCTCTCATCTGCAGCTGTACAGGAGATAGATAAACATTTATGCATAGCTATCCATCACATACACAGGCTGGACTTTGGAACACACTTATCGATACTGATACTTACACACATCTGGGATATTCCCTGCCTGTACATCTTGGATCCACTGGATCCAAGAGCTCCCTCTTCCTATGCTTCAGGTCAGCAAAATATTGCCGGATCTGCTCACCAGTCCGAGGGATGCCAGCGGCACTGGTGAGATCGCATACAAGATGGTCCCAAGCCTCTGCTTTGTATTGGGAGCCCTGGTACTGGTCCTGCAGCAGTCTCCCTTTATGGTTTTCTACTAGGAGTCCAACCATGACCCTAGACTCCTGAATGCCCCAATGCTGCACCCAAAAACACACACCTTCACCAACACCAGCCATAGTTCCTGCAGTGGGGAGCTACAACTGGTTATGAGCTGTATTTCCACCTGCAAGGTTTAAATAGGGCTGATTTCCCACCCTTTGCTGTGATTGGATGGTTTTGAATATGCTGAGCTAAGCTAATTGATGGGCAAATCCACTTGGTGCAGATAAGCATTGTTTAAAGGGATATATGCTAAGTACTGCTTACCAGTGTGCAACTCCACTTAGCTATGCTAATTATTTCTAACCATACAAATTTAAGCAATGCTTACTCAAGCTAAGCATAGCTGAGCACAATTTAGCATTGTTCAGCTTTCACTTTATGGACTAACATTCTTATCATGATTATTAATTATTATTATTATTATTTTTATTTTTATTATTATCATTTTATGTGCTTTCATTATATTATTTTGTGGCTATACTGTATGGGGCACGTGTTTATATGGGGGTTTCACGTCTGTACTACACTGACACCTCATATTTGGACCTGCTACATTACTCTGGTTAACAAATATATTATTCACTGCCTATATCTAAGAAAATATACTTTTAGTGCTGTTTTCACAAATAAAACTGAATGGCCTGTATTGGGGCTCAAATCATGAATGACTGCATTCTAAGTGAAAGCTCTAACCACTACACTATTTTGGTGGTCTAGTTCTATTTAGCTCCTTCAAATGTTTAAGTTATGTTATGCATAGCTGCGCAATGTGCACACCCACTCAGCTACGCTTAAACTTTATTGGGGATGGAAAAAAAATACAGAACGTGTAATATTACTCTTATAAACTTAGAAAGCTTCTAGAATAATTCAATTTGTGTTAGCAGATATTTTTTGAGGGATATAAGTTATGCAACTCAAATGTATGTCACTATTTAGCGACTTCAGTCCTTAGATAATCATAATGATTTGCTAAATGGGAGGATATTTTATGAGGCAAAGGCCAAACATATAAGGTCAAACTCTGGACATTCTGTGAACATCTGGCCAGTTGAGAGCCATGTTGTGGAGGGCTGTGCTTCTGTATTTTGTCGCAGACACTGTTATTTTGTGATAAAAGTGTCCACGGACGCTGTTAATTTCTTTAGAATTGCCAATTCTTGAGTGCAGTGGGGTGTGTACTGTGCGAGCAATGCTCGGACATACCCCTTGTGCTTGTACATGGATCATGTCCGTGTAGAGAGTACAGTAGCACGCCTTCATTAATATGCAAGGCATGCTGCTGTTCTACATGACCAAGATCCACTCCATGCAGAAATAGCACTATTCCTGCATGGAGTTTAATGAATCCTGGGGAATATGATAATTGTAAACTAATCTGGAAAACATTATATTTAACTTTATGAAATAAAAAGAAAAACAAAATACCAGAAGAAAATATTAATGTGATTGAAAATAAATATTCAGTCTTATTCAGAAACATGTCTAGTATGTCCACTGAGTCTCTCTGACAGGTACAGTTCATATTGTGATGAGGTCCATGGCACATTATCAGTTAAAATGGTGACAATTTGGTGCTTCGCTCACAGCTAACCAATAAACTTGCTTATGCTATGAACTTGAGCTGCAGTGAAAGAAGAGAACTTTCAGTTATGGCTCGTTTTCAGATGACAAAAATTGATGTACTCATACAGATGTGCTAAGAAATGAGAACATAGGAAATGCAGCATGTAACATTAATGGGCTACTGCAATGAGTAAATGTCTTTATTTTGCCATAAAAAGGGGTGGAAATGGGTGTACAGGACAACAGGAAATGAGACAACAAGCAGAGGATAATAAGGAAAACAAGTAAGTTAAGAATGGGTGTGGGGGGGAGTTACTGTATTTTCTACTGGGACAGGTGTCCATTTTCTTTCTTTTTTTAATAAAGGAAGCTGGAAAAAGATATAAAGGATAAGAGAAGGTGATGATTTGATAAGAGATTGTGAAACAGCAACAAAGGCAAATTCATGAACATATTGCATAGTCAAAAACTGACAGGGGAGGTGCTGACACCCTGAAGTTTGGGTTAGACAGCAGACTCAGAGACATTCAAAGGGTGGACACTGATGATGGGAGGACTGAACAGCAAACAGGAGAGGATATTATCATGCAATGAATGGAAACATTGGAATGGGGTGTTAGGTTGGGTAAGGCCTTCCCCATCTCACAACCTATGTGGTACACAGGGGAAGATAGATAGCATGTTCCTCAGACACTGCCTGAGGTATTGATGGCTGGAATAGGTGGTGAAACACTTCCAGAAAAAAAGTCTAACATCTTCCCCACCACCTTTACCTTCTCACTGCATGTGAAAAAATCATTACCCCCTGAAAGTCCCATCAAAAGGAACAATGGCACTCCCAGCCAGTGGAACAACACCAGGGCAGGAGTGGTGACCATATAGCTATCCCCTGATGCAACCACTACTAGCTGGAAAAATACAGAAGATGGTTGGGCCTGGTGGGGGACTGCAGACAGTGGCCATACCTATGGCACTGCCATGGCAACGTGGCACCTGCTGTACAAAAAGAGGGAGGAATAAAATAAACAGAAACTAAAGCAAATCTGTTTAAATAGTGACACTGTGAGGTAAAGGGGTTTTCATAAGTTAGTGTGTTAGAGACAACAGGGTTAGTACAGGCGAGTATGGTTGTCAGGATGGTTTCACCCTCCACCTTAATTTTGCATGCTTTAACCCTTTCACTTACCTTAACCTTATGCATTAACTTTCCTTAAAAGTGCCACTCCACAAAGACAAACACATACACATATCACAAACATGTACAATACTACATCTATATACTAATCAGGTCCCTACTTTAACCCTAACCTGAAACAGTCACACACAAACTCAAAAACAATTATCACCACACTCTCTTATATAAATATACTTATGCCACAACTGGACTACAGCAGAAAAAAAAGAAATACACACACACTGAATCACTGCCGACACACCAAAGACTTTATTAGAACAAGCATACTTTAAAATGTTTTGCCCCGCAACTCCTTACTTTTAACTATACTAATTCCACAGTCACACAACAGCTGAGAAAAGAGAAAAATCACTGGTTCATTTCAAATTTCACCAAGTCATCATTAAGTCAAATGTGATTTCAGTCAAGTGTGTTTGGTCAGTTGTGTTTCAGTCAAAACAACAGCTACTGTGTGTGTGTGTGTGTGGGTGGGAATATTTGAGTGTATGTGTGTATATATATATATATATATATATATATATATATGGATCTGGTAAATTACGTCAAAAGCACATTTTGCCGAATTTCATTCCACCAAGACCAAATTCGCTGAAAGCACAAATCTCAGAAAACTCATTTTGCTAAATTTCATTTCACCGAAAATAGTGTATATGCTCTTTTCCCCACTGTAGTGCGATCCTGGAGCTAGAATATATAGTTGGGGGGGCACATCCCCCCATCTAGATTGATTAAAAAGTACTTACCCTCTGCAGAAACTGCATAGGATAATTCAAGCTAGGTGGGGGGCTACACCCCACACCCCCCAATGTGGGGGGCTGTGCCCCTCACACCTCCCAACTATATACTCTAACTCCAATCACACTACAGTGGGGAAAAGGGCATATACACTGCCACTACTATTTTTGGTGAAATGAAATTCAGCGATTTGTGCTTTTGGCGATTTGGTCTTGCTAACATAAAAAACCTTATACTCAACACAGGCAGGGGAGTCAACAGGTGTGCAAGATCGACAATACCAGAGTAGGGGATATTTCCTCTCCTCAGGGATTGTGCAATTTCAGAGTTAGTATAGATAATTAGCAAAGGATGTGGAGGGGGTGCAGGGGGACCAACTTGTCATTGGTTTACTTCACTCTGGGATAATCCCCAGACCGTGAGCAGTTGCCATTTTGCCAGTTGGACATCAATCTGTAGAACTCGGGACACTATACATTTGATACAGTGCCCTACACCCATATATTACACACACACACACACACACACACACACACACATATATATATATATATATATATATATTTGTACATTGGAATGACCTATATATGGTATTCCACTGAATTTCATACTTTGTCTATTTTTTTTTTTTTTTTTTAGTATTTAATATTTATAGATTTGTTACCTGTTAATAGACTTATGCTATGTCATGGTATTACTTGTTAGTAGCCTTATGTTATGTTATCTGTTGATTATATCTTTGTAAATTTTGTAATAATTGTTAATTTTCTGGAGCTTTTCTTCTTGAGTCTCCACTAAAGATGGCCCCTGGCGGACTAACCCGGTTTATAAATATCAATAAATAAATACATAAATATACATGTATATATATACACATATATATAGGTGTAAATCCCCAAATATTGATACTTGCAAATTTGACAACAAAACCGACTTTGCAAGCATCAAGACACTACCATGCATGCACCAACTGACAATCATGGCACATGCAAAAACTTCAAATTAAAAAATTATAATAAAGCATTATTTTTAGAGAGGTGGTAAGCTGTCCTGCACCCCCAACACCATCCTGAGAAATGCATGATTTCTTACAACTGTTGAGCATCTGTTCAATTAAATTTCGTTGGCTAAACAGATGTCACGAATTTCAGTCAACCTGTGTGTGTGTGTGTGTGTGTGTGTGTGTGTGTGTGTGTGTGTGTGTGTGTGTGTGTGTGTGTGTGTGAAATGTACTGATGTACTTATCCTCATATCATTTTTTTTCCTCACACAGCATTACACCTGTGAAATACAAGAAACTAAAACCTAAATTATCCTAAACAGAGAATACATTTGGCAGATGATCTGCCAGAATAAATATGACTGGCCATATGACAACCAAGCCTGCTGAGGTAAGATCAGTGTATAAATCTTGTCAGTGACCAGGTTAGACACTACAATCAGGTCAGAAAATGATACACTGACATGGTATATGCTGCTAAAGAGTGTTCTGCCTGCATAACACAGGAACCTAGAGTGGAAGGAGGTGGTCTGTCAGCTGAACCATCATTAACAGAGAAGATGGATTTCCTTGCGTCTTAGAATATGAGTTATGCATAGGCCATGCGGCATGCCAAAGTCCTGGACATTGCAGCAGAAAAGCAGGGGGGGTCCAAAAGCCTCTGTTGTGTATCCGCAATGTATTAAGTGACTACATACAGGGTAAATGTGTACTGCAATAACTACATGTTGATCCAGTGTGTATATACCAATATGAAGGCTTCAAACTAGAAGACCACCACTTCAAGGTAAGGTCTATTTTATCAAGTTCTACCAATATACACAGTTGTTAGCATTCATTCATTGGGATGAAAGTAATGCTGACAACTCTTACTGTTGGTATTTCTCCTTGGTACCTTTACAACTGACATTTTCTCAGGCTCATCCACCATGAATATACAGCTGCCTGTTGTCAAAGATGATGCACACTCTATACAGTGATGGCACTCAAAATCTGATACAGTCAGGAGACTCTGTTACAGTCAGGAGACTCTGTTTGTGCTGGATACAGTAAATGTGGAATCCTGGGCCCCATCCCAGTCAGTGGACATGGCATCTTTGTCTGTGGAACCCATTTCAGAGACAGAAGAAAATAACAAAGGACTGGAAGTCATGACAGGTCTAGCTGGGACTGCTAAGGTGCAATCCCCTTGACTGCCAGTAATTCTATTCTGCACAATGATGACAAAGGCGGTCAGTGTGTTGGTGGCCACAGACACCCCTCCCACCCAGAGCTAGCTGTCTCTATGTCCACAACCCAAGGAATGTGCAGGACCATCAGAGAGGGACAGGCTAACAATACCTCAGTGCTGGCTAAGTTAGCATGTGACCTGTATGTGTTACCTGATAGATGTGTTCCATAGACAGCTTGCTTGACACAGGACTCCTTGTGCACATGATGTATACCATATTAATTTTCCATGGCTGCTCCACCCCTGCCTCCAACACTGAGGTCCACTGTAGAAGGTGAAGGCCTAGGATGGGCACAAGTAGCACCATCACTTCAAACCTACCATCCAGTATGGATCTGAGTAGGTTCAGACATGGATGTCCTCAAGGATATAGAGATCATGTCACAGAAATTACCAGTACAGGCCACTAGTCACATTAATACAGCACACTTTTCTCTAGGCAAGGGATGGTCAGAGGCTATGATTTTCCAAGGAGATGATACTCTCATGGAAAGAGGTATGCATGGAATATTCACAGATCTTCTGGGGGTGCCATAGACTTGTATGTATAAATGAGCTCACCAAAGTGCTGCAAAAACTTCTGAGACCATGCCCCAAGATACCACACACACACACACACACACACACACACACACACACACACACACACACACACACACAAAAATGTCTCAGTTACCCACATACACAGACACATAAACAGAAATGGTATTTGTACCCTGCCTCTGCCCAATGCACCCTAAGCCCCATCACTCCCCACATCTGACAAACACAGCATCAGGTTCATGTCAGTCATATTATCATGTGCGCAATTTCCTGTGGATAACACCAGACACTGTGTGCCCCACCTGTGTAAATGATGAAACATGTACCTTGCCCTCTGTACTTTGTTACTTGTGTATCTTCTGTCTAATAAACAGTGCGGCCAGTCTATACATGGATAAGTGCAACCTGATTGTAGATTTGCATGCAACATGTTTAATGTTCTGTATATGTTTTAATCTGGCCCAAAGTTATGAGCCACCTGATGCCTCTTAGCAAGTGCCACGACATACTGCAAATGCTTTCACAGAGGACTGTAGCCACCTTCATGGCATACTTCAGCCACCTTCATGGGGTACTGTAGCTGCCTTCATGGGATAATGCAGCCACCTACATGATGTACTGTAGCTGCCTTCATTGTGTACTGCAGCTACCTTCATGGCATAGGGCAGCCACCTTCATGATATACTGTAGCTGCCTTCATGGCATACTTCAGCCACCTTGATGGCATAGGACAGCAACCTTCATGGCATACTGTAGCTGCCTTCATGGCATACTTCAGCTGCCTTCATGACATAGGGCAGCCACCTTCATGATATACCGTAGCTGCCTTCAATCCATACTTTAGCCACCTTCATGGCATAGGGCAGCCACCTTCATGGCATACTGTAACTGCCTTCATGGCATACTTCAGCTGCCTTCATGGCGAACTGCTGCCACCTTCATGGGTTACAACAGTGACCTTCATGGGGTACTGTAGCCACCTTCATGGTGTACTGCTGCCACCTTCATAGGGTACTGCAGCCACCTTCATGGGGTAGACCGACCACCATCATGACATACTGCAGCCACCTTCATGGGGTATTGCAGCCACCTTCATAGCATAGTCCTCTGCTGCAGGCTCCTCCACTGTCCATTTGGTGGAATTTATTCCTCCTGCATGCGTACACCCTGCTGCAACTGTTTCCTCAATATTATATTATGTAACAAAGCACAGACAGAAAACATTTAAGTATGTGTACAAGGATCATACTACAGGGCACCATGAGATATATCCAAGCAGCAAAAGTGGGCCTTCAGCAGGCCAAACACATGATCAACAATGAACTAGGTTTGTGACAGGGCACTGTCTATGAGTTTCTGATGGGTCTCATCAATCATGGCTCCTGGGCATATCTGGCATTGCCAATAAGATGACCTTAGTAAATTTCACAACACAAACCATAGATATACATCACATTTGTCATATGTGGAAGTTATGGATTTTGCCTGTGTGGCCTGCAGGCACACTGTAGATACAACCATGTGTATTACAGACTTCCTGACAATTGATGGAGTAGTAACCTTCACAAATAAAATACCTTCTTCCCAGGTGGAGATTTTATTTCAATGTGGGTACAGTCTATAGATCCTAGTACCTCAGGGAAACAGCCTTTGCCATACTAAGCCCACATAGTGTTGATTCTCTGAGAAAACTGTATATGCTTCCCATATGTTGTAGCATGGCAATGAGGAAATGGTGGAGTATCCTTGTGGCAGATGACTGGGAAATCCCTACACTGTCCCCTGTTGATTGCTGACAGGTCCATGTACCTAGTATTCTCAAAGCTACACATAGCTTAGTATCCACAAATGCCAGTAGCTTACAAATGAGGACAACAAATATTGACCAGTCTCTGCATAGTAACTCTATCTACAGGTAATGGCCCACAATTTCAGTGTTGTGAAGGACATACTATATTAGATGTGGACAAGTGATGTGGCAGCTCATAAGGCAACACTGAACAACAGTGTGACTACCAGCCTGCTGTATGTTCAAGTCTGTTAATATTTCAGTTAACTCATACATTGTTCTGCAATTTGCTTCCTGTAACTCCAGGATTTAACTGTGGTTAATAACTCTGGAGCTATCACATCTAGTAATGGAATATATATGTCTGTAAATTTCTCCACCATATTGTTCATCCTCATATGCATTTGCACAGTCTCATTTTAATACTGTTGCAAATTACCTTGTCAACCATGTCATTATGCTGCCATTATCACACTGTTAAATTACTAGGTTTCCTCCACTCACTCTTAGTGTCTCTCTGAATCATAACCCTCTGTGTGTGGCCCTCATCACACAAAATTACCTATTGTGACATGAAAAATGTTTCTGAATCCAATGATTTCATTAATAACATCAAATTATGTGCAATATAATGTATACACATTATTTAAATCTATTTAAACAATACACTAAAAACAGTGAAGAACATCACATATAAATATATGATATTAAAATGGCTCTTTGCTATATATCCTTTATACGTTATGCCAGGATTAAATAAAACAGCAGGAGAATTTGTTAAATTGGAAAGGAATCAAGTTTACAGCCTAGTATAATTAAACAAAATTTAGTTGAGATTTAAATAGCATTTGCTGTATGTACTGTTAACAAACTGGAAATATTGTATCCTTTCTTTTTGCTGAAATGCTGAACTGGAATTGTATTTTGATTTCATTCATACAAAATACAAAATTCAGATTTGTACATCAAGCTGTGTCCTCTCACAAAGCAACCATTTTTTCCTATAGCGTATCATTTAAATAGACAACTAACAATAAAGCATATGCACTGCAGTACTCACGTTAGCAACTTTTAAATGACCAACTAGTAAATCACTGTGGATACACACTTTCCTTTATAATTCAGACATTTATCTTTTTCACTTAAGTGTTTAAAAATTTGAGAATTAGATCCCATGAAATGATCAAAATTCTGCTTCTCATAAGTTTATTTGTACACCACAGTGTACATAACACAGTCCTGGCTACACATCTATCATACCTAACCTTATTAAACAAGTTCTAAAACTTAACTTTGTTTTGTTGCTAAGGTCCTTAACTGAAACCTGCACCATGACAACTGACACTCTAAAATTTCTAAAAGTGAAAAGTTAATAAAAATGATAATTCTTTCACAGATCAGTTATTTTGCAACAAGCCCCCTCCTGAATGACAGACAGCAGTATCCATCATTTTATCGAACTATCCCAAGTGACGAGTTCCAGGCCCGAGGACTCGCACAGCTGGTAAATTACTTTGGCTGGACATGGGTGGGCATACTAGCAGAAGACGATGAGTATGGAAAAGAGGGGACCAGAATACTTAAAGCAGAGATTATCAAGGCTGGAGGGTGTATAGCTTTTGAAGAAACTGTTCCCTTCCTCTGCTCTGAAAAGAAGGCGAAGCAAATAGCTGACATAATTGAACGATCATCAGCAACTACCATTGTGGCATTCTGTTTTGATTCCTACATGATACCAGTGATGGACGAAATTTCTAGAAAGAAGATAATCAGAAAAGTATGGGTTGCTAGTGAGTCTTGGTCAAGTTCATCCAGCCTTTCCCATCCAAAGTACATACAGCCTCTTAGTGGGACAATAGGATTTGCAGTCCGAACATGTCACATTCTTGGACTTGAGAAGTTTCTATTACGAATAAGCCCATTGCTGTATCCAGAAGACATATTTGTTAAAATTTTCTGGAAAGAAGCCTTTGGATGTGTATGGCCTAGTTCAGACACCAACCAATCCGCTGGCACAGTAGATACTGTGGTGAAGCCTTGCACTGGGACAGAGAGGCTGGAAATGGTCAACAATGCCTACACAGATGTATCTGCTTTACGAATCACCTGCAACATCTACAATGCAATATACACTGTGGCAAATGCTCTGCATGACTTGAGTGTGTGTAACCCAGGAGAAGGGCCATTTCATAATGGGACATGTGCCAGCATTGACAGTTATGAACCGTGGCAGGTAAGGAATGGATATACGAGAACTTCAAAATAGTTCACACTAGTGTAATGTAAAATTCTTTAACCTTTGTGATAAACTTACAGAAACACTAAAGTAAGGTTAAAAATTGAGGTGCAAGATATAAGATGCTAAAGGGAAAGCATTAGTTCCCGAAGTTTTACTAGATAGTATAGAAGAGATTATTCTTGTATACTTTTAAGACTTGAGTAAACTGGAAAAGTAATGCACACCAAACAAGCTTATTAATAAAATCTTCCTTTTCATTATTCAAAGTACTGTTAATATCTGATTAGATGGTCTCATAGTACTGTCAAAAAGTATATAATAGCACTAGAATTTGTCAGTGAAGAGTCAGTCGTTTTGCCTAATATGTTGAATAACATCACTCAATGATTTTTTCTTAACAACTCAGAAACATATTTGCCAAACTCTTCAGCCTAAATATGCAATGTGTTTTGAAATTAAAAGAACTTAAGATTTTTATGTTACTTAGAATGAAAAAAAAACAACTGCACTGAAAAAAATAGCACAGTCAAATTAACTCAATATGATCTGATGGGGATTAGATATTCTAACATAGCACTGACATATAGGTTACACTGCTGCATAATGAAGCCATGCATTTATGAAAATGGCAGTCACCATGCATGTAACCAGAATGGTCTATGAGAGGTCATGCAACCAAGGGCCATTGGCAGCACTGAAGCATGATGCACACGTATGGTACCATAATGCCCCTGGTTAGTAGCATGTGGCAAGGCGACAGATGAATGAACAGGTTTTACAGCATGAACATCCTTCATGACATGCATGCCATAGCATGACCACAACAAAGAACTGGGAAGTTCAATGACCATAACTGTCACTGCAAATGACTAGAAGTATGGTCTAGCTACACATCTACTCACAACTTAATAGGTTACAGTGCACATGCAGGATGTAGGCTGGGTTTCACAGACTGAATAATGATGATATCACAAAGCATTCATCTATATATTTCTTACTTTATTTCATTTAAATTTGATAACTGGGATAGAGCATTGATCACAAATTACCAAATTCAGTCTCGGCCCAGGATTATTAGCACAATTAAGACAACATCAAGCTAAATCACCTCATTAGTTTAACTGCCAATGGTATGAGCCCCTTTCTAGCTGATTAAACAGAGTGGCCATCATGAGACTGACAGACTACAACAAATAGACGATACTGGAGAAAACCAACACATAGGAAAATTTACAGCTGGCAGAAGTAGTGGCAATGTTTACCACATTGCAGGGACATCTCCAGGGTGCATGGCTTCCACATGCAATTGCCACATCATAGAGATATGGCAGATTGTATTGTGGTTGGGGTGACCAACACATTAAGGGCACGTGGAACAGACAGGATGTATTGCAGTGTTGCAGGGTGTTCCAACCAACAAGACCACAGGGAACAAGCAGAATAGTCATTCTTCATGTGGTAGCAGGAACATCCATCCATGACTCACTGTCCAAGCATGAAATTCTCAATCCTCTGAGTGCGAGACAACTGTACAAACTGTAGTTAAGAGGCATGACAATTGACATATATGTTGTGGTGGGGATCCATAGAAGCATTGCTGCGTAACCATATGGGAAAAGATGCCAGACCTGTAGTTCACAATGGAAACAAGGCACTGCATTGAAGGGCAGTATAACTGGACCATAAGTTTGTATGCAACACAGTCTGGCACAGGGTTACAATGGTGATGTCATAACATTGAATAAGGTATTATCCAGCACGGGGGGTACAGGGGTCACAGAGGTGAGTGGGGAGAGCCTCATATCTACTTCTAGTAGGTTGTGGGTATACAATCTGCCCATACGTCAACTTCGGGCTGCAATGGTTGGCTCACACTGTTTTGCCACCTTCCTAGAAATGATGTAGTAGACCCAGAAGTAAATCCTTGGTATTCTACTGCTTGGAGTTCTCTGCAGGTTATTCTGATGAAGTCTAAATACCCCAACAAAAAGCACTTCAATTTCATCAATAAAAGGCTTGTCTTGTATGGTACCATGTCTACTGTGGATTCCTACTTTGACTTTTCATCTTTGGACTTTCTTGAGTGGGGAGATTAATCATACTCAGTACTGTAAGGATATACTGTTCTGTGTGTGTGTGGGGGGGGGGCTACAGCTGTCATGTGACACCTAAACAGTGGCAGAACACAGAAAACTGAGGTTCTATTGGAAGTCATGCATGGAAAAGGAAAGCCTGGAGAAGGATACGATGGAAAAACCCTTTAGGAACCAGGTGTGGCAAGAAATAGTGTAGCAAATACATGTTGTGGATGTACACAACCTAACAGGTTTGCAGGTGAATTACAGGGTCACCAAATGATATTCCATGTGAAAAACAGGACACTAGACATAGCTGCACATGTTAGCCACTACAGCTGGTTCCAAAAGTAATCACCAGCTGACACAGATTAAGCAGTTCCTTATAACCCTCAGTAGAGTAACTGACAGGATATTAATTCTGTATGGTGGGCTGGATGTGAGAATTGGACTGATATGGACTGCACAACTGTTAGCTGGAGGTGCCCCAGGTAAAGTAGTAAGACATGACCAACACATCAGCCTGGTGTACATACACATGGCCATTTGTATTACTGTCATCTAGGAACATTAGGGTTGTAGCTTCAAATACCTGCAGCCCAGTTACAATTGCCCACTGTCTCTAGGACTGCAGCAGGGGAGCAATGTGACACAACTGCAGTGCATTTACAAGTGCCCAATGTCTGTGGGGATGCAGCAAATGAGCTGTGTGACACACCTGTAAAACAGTTACTAGTGCCCCAAGTATGCGGAGGATGCAGTAGGTGAGCAGTGTGACACACATGCAATACATTTATGAGTGCCCACTTTCTGTGGGGGATGCAACAGGTGAATTGTGTGACACACATGAAGTACATTTACAAGTCCGCTATCTGTGGGGGATGCAGCAGGTGAACTTTATGATTTAAGTGCAGTGCATATATGAGTGCCTAGTGTTTGTGGGGGATGCAGCAGGTGAACTCTGTAGCACACCTGCAATATATTTACGAGAGCCTACTGTATGTGGGAGATGCAGCAGGTGAACTGTGTGACACACCTGCAGTACATTTACAAGTAGTTAGTGTCTTTGGGGGATGCAGCAGGTGAGCTGTGTGAGAGAAACAGCAGGTGAACTGTGTGACACACTGCAGTGCATTTACAAGTACGTAGTGTCCTGGGGGGATGCAGCAGGTGAGATATTTGACATATCTGCAGGACAGTTATGACTGCCCAGTGTCTGTGGGGGGTGAAGCAGGTGAGCTATGGGACCTACTTGCAGCACAGTTAAAACTGCTCAGTGTCTGTGAGGGGGTGTGCTGTGTGACACACCTGCAGTGCATTTACATGTGCCCACTGTCTGTGGGGGATGCAGCAGGTGAGTTGTGTGACATATTATTGCTAGAAGACAGTGTCTAGTGTTTCCACACAGTTTATTCACACACAGCATACTGCATTTCTGTTATCCAGAGGCACTGGGCCTGCAACTGATGCACCCAGTGCTTACTGCAGGGAGAATTCAAAATGAGAATGGTGTCACCAAGTGGAAATGTAAAATAAAGAGTGACAGGAGTGACAATTTATTATAAACTACTGCTTCTGTAGATACACAAGTTCTCTTTCTTGTTTTCTTTGTCTTTTAGGCTCAAGCTGTCATATTTATAGTCTGAAAATGACTTTCAGTTTATTGTTATGGCATAACAGTCCTTTTTTTTTTCTTTCTGGGTCTCACACTACAGTATGACTACAGTAAAATAGAGCAGGTAACATTTCTCACTCACCCTCTGTCTCACAGTCACTCACTCAGTTCATGTATGAGTTAATAGTTATAGCCAAGTAAACAGGTAACCGTTCTCAATCTCTCTCAGGTATCACACTGGAGAGCAATTGCAACTCTCTCTCTCTCATGTCTTTCATAGTCAAGCAGTTACAATTAAAAAAAAATAAAGTAACATATGCAGCAATTCCATTTCCCTTCACTGGATTTTACCCTAGTAGATGGCAGAAACTTCAAAAATAATGAAAATGGAATGCAGCCTTTTTCATCAGACCTCCTATAAACATACAAGAGTGGAGTTACATTTAAGTAATACACAACTCAATAGGACAGTCCTTCATAGGAATTCATGTGGTGAAAGTTTCATGCCTCAGAGCTCAAATGGAATTAGCCGGCAAAATTATGACACATAATAAATATGTAATCATAAGATACAGGTTTATTAGGCATAAAACACCACTTAACAAAAAAATCTTTTACTTCAGGCTTATGCAGAACGGAAGGCATTTTCTGGCAACCAATGACTACTGCAACTTTCAGGCAATATCTAGTTGCATGAGCTAAACATTCCTGTTAGGTTTACCACTCAGACAATGAACTGTAGTTTCCAAATTCCAAACCACTTGAGGTGCAGATTACACAATGAGTGGTGCAACCTTCACTCTCTGCCGATCTCTCCTTACTACTGTGAAGCTAACTTTACATATTATCTTGACTCTGTGACTTTTTGACTTCTGACATTTTGTCTTGGCATATTTACCTGAACTAACATGCAGTTTCTTAAAGGGCCAGGTATGCAGAACACACTGCTATACCCAGCAGCTGTTATATGAACCTAATTTCTAAAATACTGTCTGGGCAGTGCATATCTAAAGGACCTAACTACACTTATTGATATCACCTGCTAGGATCTCTTGGTGCTGCTAACATGTTATCTAACAGATGATCCCTCCAGTTCGATGCCACCAGCATCAAGCCAATAGAAAGTTCTGTGACCCCTACTCAGGTCATCTGTATTGTGATGGTGCACACTGTTATAGTGCTGCATCTTAAATGGAAGAGCTGTAAGGCTAAGGCCTACTGGCAAGACTTTATATTGTCCTCCTTCTCTTGGTGAAGCCACTGGAGGGGAGCATGATCTGTAATTAGCATGAATTGTCTGCCTAATAAGAAATATCAAAGGGAACTTTTGGGTGAAGATTACCCCTACCTCAACCTCAGAAGTGTCCATGTAAGTGGTAAAGGGCTTGGAGAAGTTGGGGACATCAAAATATGTTTTGCCCAGAGACTTTGTTTACGTTTCTTCTAGACTAAATCAACTTGTGGGGTTCACCCGAATTTGTCTGGCATCCATCCTTTTGGGAAGCCAGACAGGGGACATACCACTGTAGCAAACTCTGGAATTAATTTTCTGTAATATCTTGCAAGCTCCAAAAAGGCCCAGTCTTACTGTTTAGTTTTGGGCATAATAAGTCACTTTTCTACAGGTTCCACCTTCTCTTTCTGGGTTTATTTATCTCTATTCCTATAAAATATCCTAAGCAATGAACTTTGGTCGTGCCCAATTTAAATTGGGAGTATTAACATTGAGATCAGCTTGCCTTAAAGAGTCAAAAACTGCTTTAACATTTGGGATGGAGGAGTCTCGATCTGTTAATTGAAGAACATCATCACTGAGACAGCGTCAGCATAACATTGATGAGGTAATAAAACCTGCCCATCAGTATTTGAAAAGCATCTGAGTACCATGGAAACCAAAGGATAACTTCATATACTTCAATGACCATGGGGACCAAAGGATAACTTCATATACTGCAATAGGCCATCTGCTATGGAAAGGCATTTTTTTTCTTTTGCTTCTTTGGATAATAGAATTTGCTATCATCCTTTCATCAAATCCATGATAGTGAGGAACATGCCTTGTCAGCCATTCCATTATTTTGTCTACCTGTGGCATAGGGTAGATGTAAAACTTTGATTTACTGTTTAACTTCTAGAAGTCAGTACAGAAGTAGAAGAACCATCCAGTTTTGTTACAAACACAATGGCACTATTCCATTCACTCATGATTTCATAGAAATAAAGTAAAAGTTTGGTAATTTCAAAATTTGTGACCAGCTCTTCCTACCGATCCCATCATTGTCAAGCCATTAAAAAATAAGGCTGGCTAGCATTACCTCACTTATTAAACTTTAACCAACTTACCACGGCACATCAAATAGTCTGCCACCCCATTAAAGTACCAGCTCTAACAGGTCTGCACCAAAGCCATGGATGATGACACCCATCAGAAATACACACACAGCCACAGAAGAATGCCATAATGAGGCACATGCACAAACCAGGATCGTTACAGAGTGTGTGTCTGGGATGCTCAAGTCACGGTTCCGCTGCCTTGACATTTCTGGTGGAGCCTTGCAGTACACTCCAGCCACATGTGCACACATGTTCATAGTATGTGCCATGCTACACAATATGATAATGCAGAAACAGCTGCAGCAGGAACAGCACAGGAAGGGCCACAAAGCCTCCCACCATTGCCAAGGTCCCCACAGGCACAGACGGACTCAGAGGAGGAGGCCCCTGAGACTGCTCCTGTAGGCAGATGGAAGTAATGCATAGCGCACACACTGACACTGTAGGGACCCCAGGAACTGACACATCTCTCTGACTCACACACACAGTAAAATGGATGACACACACATCACAATACCTGTAACTTACCATGTATAGGCAGTGCACTGTGTGCATCCAACATAGGCGGCCCTCAAGCACAGTCCTCACAACTGCCACAAGCACAAGGTAAGTCAGTCTTCTTAACAATAAATGAATGGATTAGTATGTTTTGCTAGCATATCTATGGTAATGCTGCATGCATATAAGGGAATGGGGTGGCCTACTGGGATAGCAGCTATGTGGGATGCCGAAACTGGCCTCCACACACTATGCAGTAGTACCTAAGGTGACAAATCTCACTGCAGTATATGTGTGGACAACTAACTGGGGGTAACAGGTCACAGACATGGATGTCAGTGTGGGGGTCCCAGACCCACCCACACAGCAAGTTAGCTGTAGAAAACCACAGAGAAATGTCTGGTAAAGGCACACAAATGGTGGCAATGTTGAATTGCTACCCTACAGACTCGCACAGTGATAGCACAGCAGGACCTGCAGTTGAGGTAAGGCTATGAAGGGTAAGAAGTCTGAAACTCAAATGTATGCCATTACAATCTGACCTGAGTTCTTTACTGATATGCCTCTAGTCCCCAAGACAGGCCACACTAGTATGGTAAATGAAACCAAAATGTAAAGCAAATATCAGCACAGTCTGTGCATATGTGTACAGTTGACAGGTGTGCCCCCCCATATACCCACACAATTGCAGTAACATGTATGCTTGCAGGGAAATAGTAGCATAGCACACATTGGCAGGGCTGTAACAATACACATGAAAACATGTTGCCTGTCCACAATATGCAGGGGTCAATGAGCTATGTGTATGTGTGGTTAATACTGTCTGGCTCTGGCCAGCACGTTCTCCTGGCAGTTGTCTTGTAGTGCCCTAAGCACAGTGCTATCTTTGATAGGGTTATGTACAGATAACTACAGTGCCAGCTGTTATGCATGTCAGTGACACCCACTGCTCTACCACTGACATACCTGGAAGTCACAGTGCTATGTGGAATATACTACACATATAAGGGACATCTTGAAGGATGTGTAGCTGAGGTGCCAAGGTTTTGTGAATATAAGTGCTTTTTGGTACTGTTGCCAGTGGTTATTCTCAATAATCCTTTTTCTTATGTTTGTTTTTACATATAATGGACATGCCTGCACAGTAGAATGCACTTATGTACCCACACCCATAACTTCCAACCTCTGACAGCAAGATGTCTAGACAAGGGCAGAAATAAAAGTGGAACAGTGGCACAATGATAGGCATGTGTTGTAAATATCACCCTTACATAGTGAGAAAGTTGGTAGGGTGAGGTATTTGCAGTAGCGAGAATTGTCTGAAGGTTATGTAGTCTGAAACAGTAATGTCCATCATTATTTTGTAAAATCACTCTTCAATTATATGTAACTAACTTGCCATAAAAACACAAGTTTAAATAGAAGGATGAAACCTCTAGCCAAACACCTGGACAACCTGCCAAAAAATGTACATGTGAGAGGTATGTCCACACAAGGATGTGACATCTCAGGTTAGAAAGATACCACACAAGCAGGAGATCCTCAGCCAGTATATCACTAGGTTGCTGGACTGTTAATACAGCACACCATTACTAAACTGGCTGTAGTCACACCTCACAAATGGCCTTGTTGGGCAAGAATGTACATAGCTGCCCTCATAATATTGGTCTATGGATCATACAACTAGTATTCATCTGGTAAAGCACTGTGATGATCTGAGGATGTCTGGCAATAGGCAATGACACAAAACATTGCAGTGTCAGACTACAGATATGTCATAAAATGTCTACTAAACAAACCCAGTACCCTAAGAAAAGTCCAGTGTATTCCTGAGAGGTATGGCTGTAGCACACAAAATCCTGGACTGGAGTACACCTATCGCTGGAATGGAGTCCCACTCTAACTATAGAAGGTCACACTGGGCATAATCCAACACTTAGAGAATCACATCACATGTTGGAACCCACATCAGAATATATGATTGTATTGTGTATATATGTCTGTGCATACAGAGAGCTATGTACACCTCAACTGTCCCCACACACACACACACAGCAGACTGGATTATCATCAGCTAGCTGTAGATGGCCCATATGTAATATATCTGCATCTGTTGCATGAGATACACACATATATATGGGCAACAGATAACATATGTCAAGCATACACACATAAATGTGGGGAAGTGAAAGACAGACAGTGATAGAGAGAGAAAGAGACACAAGGAGGCACAGACAGAGTGAGTCAAACACACGGATACCCTAAATGGCACACAGTAATGTCCTGCTGTGGACAGTGGCATACCAGTTGTAAACAGTTGCACATGTTAGCATAAAAGGTGAGCCCCATTGTGTAACAGTACTAAGGCTGGGTTTATAATATCACATTGTGTGTGTTGTGTGTTGTGTGTGTGTGTGTGTGTGTGTGTGTGTGTGTGTGTGTGTGTGTGTGTGTGTGTGTGTGTGTGTTCGTCCATAGGTCCAAGTATTAGGAGACTGTTCCTACTCAGAAGTACCATTGAACACTGATCACCCCTATAAGCTCTGTAGCACATGCAATAACTGCATAAGACTATACTACAAATAACTATATAGGTAGGGATTCTAATCTCAATACTGGAAACTGTGTGTGTGTGTGTGTGTGTGTGAATGGCAGTTGTGTATGCAAGAGTGAGGGAGTGTGTGTTTGTTGTTTGTAGGCAAAACAGTTTTAGGCCATTCCCATCCACAACACTTCCCAGTGCCCTACATTATCAGTCCTGTTGATGTCATTCCCCTTATCAGCATCTTTGGCCAACTGTCAGCCCAGTTAGCTCTGTAGCACATGTGATAACTGCATGACATTATAATCCAAATCACTAGGTAAACAGGAGTTCTAATCTCAGATCCGGCAAATGTCTATGTGGCTGTATATGTGTATGTCTGTAAGAAGAAATATTTTGATAAGTTTCCCATCCAGTGCCCTACTTCATCTGTCCTGCTGATGTCATTCCCCTTACCATCACCTTTGGCCAGGTATCAGCCCAATAAGCTCTGTAGCATGTGTGATAACTGCATAACACTATAGTACAAATCACTAGCTAGGTTTGGATTCTAATCTCAGATCCAGAAAGTGTGTGTGTGGGAGTGTATGTTTGTAAGAAGAAGTATTTTGATAAGTCTCTCACCCAGTGCCGTACTTTATCAGTCCGGCTGATGTCATTCCCCTTATCAGCACCTTTGGCCAATTGTCAGCCCAGTAAGCTCCGCAGCACATGCGACAACTGCATAACACTGTAGCACAAATTACTAGCTAGGCAAGAGTCCTAATCTCAGATCTGGCAAATGTGTGTGTGGGAGTATAAGTGTGTGCATGTTTGTAAGAAGAAGTATTTTGATAAGTCTCCCACCCAGTGCCCTACTTTATCAGTCCTGCTGATGTCATTTCCCTTATCAGCACCTTTGGCCAGTTGTCAGCCCAGTAAGCTCTGTAGCGCATGTGATAACTGCATAACACTATGGTATAAATCACTAGATAGGCAGGGTTTCCCCAGCGCCCTACTTTATCTGTCCTGCTGATGTCATTCCCCTTATCAGCACCTTTGGCCAGTTGTCAGCCCAGTAAGCTCTGTAGTGCATGTGATAACTGTGTAACACTATAGTATAAATCACTAGATAGGCAAGGGTTCTAATCTCAATACTGGCAAGTAGGTGTGTGTACGCGCACCCGTGGGTGTGTGTGTGTGTGTGTCCAGTTGAATAACACTATAGTATAAATCACTAGATGGGCAGGGGTTCTAATCACAGTACTGGCAAGTAGATATGTGTGTGTGTTGAGAATCATATCCTGGGTGGATTATACCATTTGAATTATGTACCACCATGTAGACTTCCCATCACCCTACTTTACAAGAACTGCTGATGTCATTCATCTTAAAAGTAACTTGGGATAAAGTGAATTCATGTAAACTCCATGGCATATCTGATAACTGCGTAGCACTATAGTAAAAATAACTAGATAGGTAAGGTTTCTAATCTCAATACTGGCAACTGAGTGTGTGGGTGTGTGCTTGGGTTGAGAATCATGTCCTGTGTGGGTTATGCCATTTTGATTTGTGTACCATTTACACCTGTTTAACACCTCTTGATGGCATTACTTTATATAGCGTGTTAATGGCATCTGCCTCACATGCAGCATGTTAAACCATTGCACAGGCCATTTCAATCATCTGTACAGATGTCTATGGAATATCTGGATGTTTGCAACTCATATGTAGTCTATTTCCCCTAACAATGGCCATGTATGTGATATTGTTGCCAAATAGGTCACAGTTAGTACACTGACACACATACCAGCATCAGATATCATACCTGATTGAAACATCATGCTGATACAACATCTGTTACCCTATCATTTGTCCAGGCTTGCAGGAGCAATAGATTACTCCAGTTGCTATTTCTGGTGGGTTATCTCACCATCCATTAAGGCATTCACAACAGTACGTGTTGTAAGAGGTACTGGGTTATGTCCCACGCATATAATCCATGTGGGGCATGTCATGTGTATGTAGCACTATAGTACATTAAAGTGGATGCTAGAAGTCTAAAGCTTAAAATGCACTCGCTCGAGGCACTCCTTAAATTGGAGAACATCAACATTTGTGCAGTGCCAGAGACCTGGTTCAAGGCTCCAGAGAGCACCCCTGCATTACCAGGTTACAACTCATACCACATCTTTTGGCCACCTGACCTAGACCAAAACACTAAAGGCAAATGCTTATCCATATTCATTAAGGATATTCACACCTCCAGGCTAGTTGCTTAACATAATGCATCTGAAGTTATTCAAGTGCAAGTAACAGTGGGTAAGACTGCAATGCAGGTTGTAGCTTGTTACAGATCCCCTGCCATTCCCCAGGATACACACTCCATGATGTTCTTCATGTTTCCCTGTTGCAGTCATTACATTTAGGTAATTTGCTTGCAGGTTGCCCTCCATCGGCCTGATTAACAAAGTCTTGGGTCCTGTGTCAGTCGCTGTCCCTTCTTCCATGACATCAGGTCATCAGGGATATAAAACATGCAGCCGATGCTATTACATCAGTCTTTCTTGCCGAGTGGTGCCCGAAGCAGAAGCAGTTCGCAAGTGCCGATCAGCCGACTCCTGAAATTTTCGTTTTCAAGTTTCAGAACTGAAGTCTTCAACTAAAAGCTAAGTACTCCATTGGGAAAACTTTTTCTTGCTCCTTACCGATGTCAGTAAGAGTTAATAATTGCATTACTTGTGAAAAGCAAATACCTCATAAAGATTTTCATTCGTACTGTATTCCTTGCCTAGGCCCTGACCTAGTACCTTGCTGTCGGTTTTGTGCTTTATTTAATCAGCGCACTATCCATCATTGGTATATTTTTGCCTCTAAATATTTCAGTTCTCGGTTTAATTATCCAGAAATGTCATCGGTTAGCCATCTGACTACCGGGATTCTGAAAAAACACAAAGATAAAGACAGAGACAGACTGCCGAGGTCCAAAACTGCCAAAGACGCTTCTTCTAAGCCAGTCACCAGTTCACCGGTACTCAGTAAGGCAGTTTCGCAGCCCCTGATACCCGCTACTTCTGATTTGCAGGCCTCTACTGAGACCCATTTGGAGTCCGGTATGCCATGAGATACTTCAACTATGGAACACTCGGATGTCTCTTCCTTGGATGGGTCTGGAGCTGCTGTGCAGGCACTGGCTTCTGAGGGTGTATTCAGGCCTACAGACTTGCATATTAAATTGACGCCGCCTTCATTACTAAGGCCTAAATCTCGATCCATGTCTAAAAATACGACGCCCAGGACACATGCTCATGCCTCTATGCCTAAAAAACAAATGATAAAAATGGCTGAAGATCTAATAACTCTAATCAGGGGTAGCCAACCCCCTATGAATCTTCTGATTAGTTTTCTGACTTCTGACGACCTGGATTTGTCTTTACCTCCTTATGAGGATTCTGATGCAGAGGACTATATTCCTTCTGCTTCCCCTCCTGAGGAGTTTTCTTTTGGGGAAACCTTACATACTCTAAGGGAGCATTTTCACTGGGAAAGCCAGGAATTTTCTGATTCAAAAAAGAGGCTGAGGGATTTCCTTCTCCTACCTCAACATAGGCCTTTGGCTATTCCTCCTGTAATAGACATTGTTGATGATGCCTTCTCGAAATCCAGTTTGGCCCCTGATTCCCTGCCTTCTGCTCCCAGTAAACCTGACAGATACTACAGGGTCCCTGAGTCCCACAAGTTCCTTTTCAAAAATCCTATTGCAGATCCAGAGACTATTTCACAGGGGCCCAAGGGAATTAAGGCTTCTACTGCTAAAAATCCTACCCCTTCTGATAGAGACTCCAGGGTGCTGGATAGATGGGGTAAAAAGGTTTTACACTTCAGCAATCTTGGCCATTAGAGCTTTAAACTGCCAATTTCATTTGTTAAAATATCAGCAACATGTTATTGGACTGCTTAAACAGAAAATGATGTTGATTCCTGACTGTGTGGAAAATAAAGACTTACAGGATTTAATGCATTCTGCTGAACAAGTTGGAAAACATACTTTGCAATGTAGTTTTGATTCTTTAGAGGCCCCTTGCAGGCCTGCTGTTACTGGGTCTGTGCTTAGAAGGCATGCTTGGCTTAAGGAGCAATCTTTGCCTGATCATGTTAAAGCTAAATTGTTGGATGCTCCTTTAAATCAGGACCGTCTGTTTGGCAACAAGGCTGAAGAAGTTCTTAAAAAGATGGAAGATAAAGCTAAATCTATGCAAACTGTTAAAGACTTTATACAAGTTCAGCCTCCTAGATTTAGTAGACACTGGCCCTCTAAGAATTGGTCCTTTCTAGCCCCTTCCAGGTCTTCCCAAGTCAAACCCAGACACAGCAAAAACCCCAGGTTTGAGTCCCAGGGGACTCACAGAACTAAGCAGTGGGGGGCCTCCACTTCCAAGTCTGGGAATAACAAGACTCCCCCTATGGTAAAATGTCTCAATGACTTCCTTTTAAAATTTCCAAGCACTTATCTTCTGACTGCCCCTTTGAGGGGAAAGATTGCTCTTCATGCAAAGAACTGGGAACTCATTACCCAGGACAAATGGGTTTTAAATATAGTGTCCCAGGGATACAGATTTCACTTCCATACGTTGCCAATGTCAAATGGGTGGCTGGACCTACCCCCAAATCAGCGGGCAGAGGCTCAAAAACAAATACTTTCTCTCTTAAGCATAGGGGCTATTCAACTGGTACCAGAAGAGGAAAAGGGACAAGGTTTCTACTAGAGACTTTTCCTGGTATCCAGAAAAGACAAATCATGGCGTCCTATCCTGGACCTGTCTACTATAAACACCTTTCTAGAGATTCCAAAATTTAAGATGCTGACTCTTCACCAATTACTTCCTATGCTAGGCAAATATGCCTGGTTGGCAGCACTAGATTTAAAAGAAGCATACCTGCACATCCCAATCCGGGAATCTTGCAGAAGATACCTATGCTTCAAAGCAGGCTACACACACTATCAGTTCTCTGCACTGACTTTTGGCTTATCTACTGCACCCAGGGTATTCACAAAGTGCCTAGCTCCAGTTATTGCATTTTGCAGGCAAAGAAGTATTCAAATATACCCATACCTGGACGATTATCTAATTCAGGCAGAAAGCCAGGGCATACTTTTAAATCATCTGGCCTTTGTAAAAAGGGTTCTAACTTGTCTGGGGTACACCATAAATGAAAAGAAATCACAACTGGTACCCTGTCAACAAATTTCATTCCTGGGAGCAAGCTTGAATACAACTTCCCAGATGGCTTACCTCATGCCAGAAAAGCAAATTCATTTCACAACCTACTTCAAACAAGTGGCCACAAAAACCCTGCTATCTGCAAGACAAATACTGCAAGCCTTGGGGTTCATGGCCTCCTGCATTCTTCTAATTCCATATGCAAGACTGCATATAAGGAAACTACAGTGGTATCTAAAAAGCCTATGGAGTCAACATTCTCACAGCCTAGAAACAATGATTTCTATCATACCTTGCATACGCCTAGAGTTCTTTTGGTGGGCAGAGGCCTGCCACCAAAACAAGGGACTACCTTTCACACCACCCCCTGCCACCCAAACCTTCACAACAGATGCATCAGACTATGCATGGGGGGGGGGGGCTCACCTGGCAGGGAAGTGCATTCAGGGCAAATAGAACCCAAATCAAATGCACCTGCATATCAATCAAAAAGAAATGTTAGCTGTACAGAATACTCTGACAGCCTTCAAGAACTACATTCTTCCAGGACAACTAATGGTAAAGACGGACAACACCATGGTTATGTGGTACATAAACAAGCAGGGGGATACACATTCTTACCCCCTCTGAAGACTAGCCATGGCATTGCAGAACACAGCCTTGAGCTACCAAGTGCACCTACAAGCTCAATTCCTGACAGAAAAATTAAATACACTTGCAGACGGACTAAGCAGAAACCTCATGGACCCACACAAGTGGAAACTGGAACCAAGGATTTTCAGCATGTTGACAAGTGAATGGGGGAGCCCAGATATAGACCTGTTTGCCTCCCCCCATAACTACCAATTGGACAAATTTTGCACAAGGACTCCCCCAAACAAGCCGGGAAATGCTCTGTCCTTTAGCTGGAAAAAACTATCAGTCTGTGCCTTTACCATACTGCTTCTGCTCTCCAAAGTACTACTAAAAGTCAAACAGGACAAACCAAGGATGATTTTGATTGCTCCAGACTGGTCGCGCCAATACTGGTATCCCCTCCTGCACAGTGTGTCATGGTTATCTCCATGGCACCTGCCTCAGACTACTTCCCTGCTGTCTCAGCAGTAGAACCAGATTCTGCACCCTCAGCTTCCAACACTGAACCTTGCAGCCTGGCTAATTACTTAAACTCTCCCTTACCATCCCTCAGCAAACCTGTGATGGATGTCATCTGAGAGGCAAGGAGGCCTAGTACTAGAAAATCTTATGCTAAAAAATGGAAAATATTCTGTGCCTGCAACCAGTCTCAAGGGATGAGCACAGCAGTGCCCAATTTACTTCAGATTTTACAATACTTAACTGAGATGCTTCACAAGGGCCTGTCTTTTTCCTCCATTAAAATCCATGCCTCAGCCATTGCAGCTCATTATAACACAGAACCTCCCCTCTTCTCTCATCCACTGCTCAAGCAGTTCCTCAGAGGGGCCAAAAATTTGAGACCACCCAGTAGAGCTCCAACCCCAGCCTGGGACGTTAACTTTGTATTGGAGAAACTCATTCTACCTCCTTTCGAGCCAGCTGCTACTGCAGACTTAAAATTTCTTTCTTGGAAAATAGCTTTCCCTTTAGCAATCACTTCAGCTAGAAGGGTATCTGAATTACAGGCCCTTATGGCAGTGGAGCCTTTCATCATCTTTCATGCAGACAGGATGTCAGTCAGTACCCATCCATTCTTCATGCCCAAGAAGGTATCCAGTGTGGCTCTTAATCAGTCCATTCATTTGCCAACCTTCTTTCCTAATCCACAGGACAAAGGGGAATGGATACTGCATTCCTTGGATGTGCATAGACAACTTAGATTCTACTTGGACAGGACTAAACCTCAAAGAAAATTTGAACAACTGCTGGTAGCATTTGCTGCAGGGGCAGAGGGGAAGGCTATTTCAAAACAAACCATTTCTAAATGGATAAGCCATTGCATTCATTTCTGCTATAAGCACCATGGAAAACTTATCCCCCAGGGGATCAGACCTCACTCCACCAGGGCTGCATCTACTTCTACAGCCTTTCTCAGAGGCGTTCCTACCAGGGACACCCTAGAAGCTGCTACCTGGAGTTCTGTATATACTTTCACCAAGCATTATCATTTGCCAATTTTCTCTAAATTCAGAGCTGGCTTTGCCACTGCAGTCTTGCAGGGCCTTATAGCTGGCCCTAATGCTATTTAAAGTCCTCCTTCCAACCATAGCTTTGGGAATCTACCCAAATGTAATGACTGCAACAGTGAAACATGAAGAACATAGTACAGTTGTGTACACTTATCATAAATGTAGATGTTCAAGTGTATTCACTGTTGCAGTCCTGGTTACCCTCCCTCCTGCCCCCTAACTTTTTTTGGCTATACCTGTACTTTCCTTTACTATGCTTAAAAGCCTTTTTGGTGTATTTGCTTTTTTGTTGGAGGTATACCATTGTGTTTTTATATTTAATTGCTTCCCATTAGGGGGGGCATCTGACATCTGGGGCAAGAAAAACTGATGTAATGGCGTCAGCTACATGTTTTATACCCCTGACGACCTGACATCATGGAAGAAGGGACAGCAACTGACGCAGGACCCAAGACTTTGTTAATCAGGCCGACTGAGGGCAACCTGCAAGCAGATTACCCAAATGTAATGACTGCAACAGTGAATACACTACATTTATGGTAAGTGTACACAACTGTACTTTTCTTGATATACTGGGTAATATTAGGGTACAACCTAATACCCTAATAATGGGCGATTTCAATTACCCCACCATCAGCTGGGAAAACTACTCATATGCTAACAGATTTGTTCAACGCTTTCTGGAATTCATAAATTCCAATGCCCTGGATCAGCTTGTTCATACCCCCACCAGGGGCAGCAATATCCTGGACTTGGTCATTACCAATATGGGCAACCGATGTTCCACGCCGGAGGTCAACTCCTCTCCGGTCAGATCCGATCACAAGCTAATCACCATAGGCATCAATATCCCACCCCCACCCCCCCATTAAGGAAACCACATGAAGATGGAAAATAGAGGTACGACTGCTGAATACTATACAAATGCACTGTAGAAGCACATAACAAGTGCATAGATCATGCCATCCACAACAGAACCAAGATGCTAGCCTCCAAAAAAAGGAAGTCAATCTGGTGGTCCCCTGCCATAAACAAACTCTACAACAGAAGGAAGAAGCTGTTGCAAAAAAGAGTAAAATCCCCTGATTGCAGGAATTCCCTGGTCAGCCTCAGTAAAAAGCTGAGATCCCTCATAAAATCCTCCAAAGCTAGTTACAAAAATAAAATCGCCACTTATTCTAAAGGCAGCCACAAAGCATTCTACAACTATGTCAAGAATCTCAATGGCGACACTCAGATCTGCTCTGAGCTACAGTACAATGGCACTAGATATACAGAACCAACTGATATTGCCAACATCCTGGCAGATAGGTTCACTGCAAACTTCACCCCCCCCCCTCACCCTCCAAAGGGCCCATCAGTATACCGGAAGAATGCAAAGTCCCTGTAATCATGGCTGCACAAGTAAAGACCACACTCTCCATAGCCAAGAACACAGCATCCATGGGACCTGACAACATCCCAGGCTGCATTCTGCATGAACTGCAGAAGGAACTGGCACCCCACCTAAGTACCATGTTCAATCATAGCCTCACTTCAGGCTTTGTGCCTACTGAATGGCACACAGCAATGGTTATCCCACTCCACAAAGGGGGTGCCACCATGGATCCCAGGAACTACAGCCCCATTAGCCTGATGAGTCTGGTCTGCAAGGCCATGGAACATATCATCTTGGAGTTTATAAATAAGGACATAGGTAACCTCCAAACTCTGGACCCACCCCTCAGTTTGGGTTTGTAAAAGGTAGGTCATGTCTCCTAAACCTGACTGACTTCTTTGAAGCAGTCATCGGAGCTGTGGACAAGGATAAGGTGGTGCACACAGCCTATCTTGACCCTGCCAATGCTTTCAACAACATCCCCTACTCTAGAATTATAGATAAACTCACTAGACTGGGCATAAATGCCTATGTCACAAGATGGCTGGCCAACTGGCTCACTGACAAAACCCACACAGCGAAAGTAGCCAACTCCAAATCCAACTTCAGACCAGTGACAAGTGGAGTACCACAGGGCTCAGTCCTGGGTCCTCTCCTGTTTGGCATCTACTTCTCAGAAGTCCAGGCTAATACAACAGGTCTTTGGCTTACAAAGTTCACAGATGACTACAAACTAGGTGCCATAATAAAATTGCCTAATGATGTGGGCATTCTACAAAGGGGCCTCACTGAGACTGTTGCTTGGTATCAAAGTCATGGCCTCAAGCTCAATGCCAGGAAATGCATTGTCATCTCCTTTGGGAAAAACACTGTACCCATGAATTACCACATAGGCAGTAGCCTACTAAACACCGAAAGTATGATGAGACCTTGGGACACAGGTGGACAGTAGTCTCTCCTCTGATAATCACATCATCACAGTAGTCAGGAAATCCTTCTATGTGGCACACCTCATCACAAAGGGGTTCACCTCAAGAAAAAAAGAGGTCATTGTTCCTCTCTACTCATCCCTCATCAGACCCATTATAGAGTACCATGGCCCATTTGGCAATTACCTTGCAAGACATTAACAACTAGAAAGGCCACAGAAATACCTCACTAATAGGATTATTGGCCTCAAACAGATGCCATACACAGACCATCTCAAAAAACTCCAGCTCTACTCCATCACTTATCACCTACTCAGAGGCAACCTCTGGCTAACATACAAAGCCATGTCAAACCCAGATCTGTTGGACATGCTACACTTAAAGAAACCCCAATCCCTCCAAGCCACATGCTCCAGGGACATACACCTTGCCACCACAATAAACAGAACATCCTGTCCCAGAGACTTCCCATACTCTGGAAGAGACTACTCATTCATGTCAAGCAAAGCTCCTCATTAGCCCTCTTTAAGAAAAATCTCGACAATTGGATTGGAAATAGGAGATTCACCCTAGGGATCACTTCTGTGGCTCTGCTAGACAGGGGTGCAGTAAATATAACTTTCATGGGTGGAAAAACCCAGGGAGCTTGTTTCAATAGGCTTATATAGGCCCCAGGGCTGATAGCCTAGTACCTACCTATGAACCTATGAACCTATATGTAGGTTTACAAATTTGTCCACTGCAAACTGTGTTTGTGTTACTGTATGCACATCTCCTGTGTCAGTCTTTACTGTGTGCATGCAAAGGATATACCGTTTTGTCTCCCTGTTCCACCCTGTGAACTCAGGAATACATATCACAAATCCATCATACATAGTACCATTCTTGCCCATACCAACTGCATCAGGTTTGAGTGTATGGGAAAGAAATGGCAGGGGCAATAGGTGCTGACACATGAATCTATTGCAGTCAGTACAATGGCTAAGCTGGTGAGGGACCTACTGACAGTACTCCAATAACCTGTTACACATGTACGAGCCTGTGTTACTACACAACACTGAGGTGACATGCCTGAAGGCTATCCGGTAAACATACATATAAATCTGTACCTTGGCTATGAAACGGTTAGTGTATTTCCACTCTGACATACTCCATGTTGATAATGTCTGCAAGGCCACAGGCTGCAGAAACACAGATACCTAGAACACAAACAGAATAGAGCATGTCAGACAACATTCAGTCAGTGGTACTAACAGCAATAATGCATTATGGCTAATAAGGTACATACACCTTTATGAGTACCCATAACAAATGCAAGCAGACAGCACCTTCTAGCTACACTGTACTATATTCACTCTGTACCCATATTAGCCTGTCCTTGCATTGATAGTATGGATGACAGGGATGTGACACAGGTATCATCATATGCATAAGGTGTGATGTGGGTTTGTCACAGGCCTAGGCTGGGCCATACTGTCGACATCCATGTGTGTGTGTTTGGAGGGGTATCCCATAGATGGGCTGTGCAGAGGTGCTGTGTGTCTCTGGAGGTGACTTGTCTGTGATAGAGATGTGTGTGTATATATGCACACAGTCACGCCATGTAGCTGCTCTACACAGGGGTATGTTGGACAGCTGTGGACTGTGCATGCCAGGGTGTCCAGTTCACTGTCTCCAGCCACAGACACATGAACTGGTCCTGCCAGGGGTCTCACTGGCACCACCAGGCCCAAGGCCAGATGCAGTACTGCTTCCTGATGGTGACTGCTGTCTGCTGTAGCTGTGTCCCTGATGGGAACGGCCAGGACCATGTGCCTATGGCCTGCCCCATTGTGATATGGACAGCAACTCCCCTTTGTTAGTGCTGGTGTCACTACCACTACAGGAGTGTGAAGGTGCATGGCCCCATAGACTCTCAGCTGATGTTGGTGCTGACATGCATCCACATCGCTAGAACTCATCTCCAACCACACACTCGAGCACAGACATGCCACGGTCGAGGATTGGCAAGGTCTCATCCCACTGTCTATTCATGACCTCAGTATTTTGGCATGTGTCCTCAACAAGGTCATGTATGTTGCCATGTAAACCAGGAAGAGTTGCATCCACCACCCTGGGTATATGTCTGTTGTTGCATTCACTACATGTCTGTGCATCCATGACAGCCTGAAACATGCATCTGGTGACACCTGTTGTGGCACTTATGACAGCAGCTTGATGAGCAGCAGTCCTGCGAGCAGCCCTGTCCATCTGCCTGTGTGGGGCCTCACCTGCACTCTGGCTATGGCCAGTGTCTATACTCACACCTGCCATAGTCACCACACTAGCCTGTTCCATGCCACTACCTGCCAACTGTCCATCATCTGTGGCTGCTGGGGATGGAGCATGTGTGGGCATTGTGACTGTGTGTGGGAACGTTGTGGATGAATGTTGGATGCCAACCGATGACACAGATTCAGCCGCTGACAACACCACCTGTGCCTGAATATGGCCATCATCATTGCCAGAGTCTGCAGAGACACTGACATCAGATACTGATCGGGAGGGAATGCGACCACCATGACCACCTGTGGGGGAAAGACAACATATCAAATTAAAACCTGCACTTTACAGTTTGCTGCTACACACCCACACACATGCATGCACATGCACCCACACACATATACATACAGGTGAAGTGGCAGACAGGCATTACACAGACCTCACAATAGCCAACTGGTGACATTCACAACACAGTCAGACCACTACATACACACCCTGGACAGGCCCTCAACATCATGCACAGCCCTTTCCACTTCCTGTTACAACTTATATACACCTCTGTGATATGCGAGTAGCTTTAGTAGGTGACGGGCCTTCAAGTAGCACATACTGCACCCATGTATACATAATTGCTGTTCACCTATATAACACAGTGGCAACTCCTACAGAACATACCTCTCAACTGTGCAGAGTGTCGCTGAATGTCTACATGTGTGGCTCATATTTCTGGTCTGTTCATCATAAATCCTGTATTTGTCTGACAAAGTACTGGGATGATATGAGGACTGGTGTCATTATTTAATTATATATTTTGAGTCTCACATTTCAAAACCTGCAGTACAGGTATGTTACAACAGAAACAGTTACACTAACAACCTTCTAAGCTTACAATGGACATTATAAGTGTAGACACCTCTGTTAACATGGCAAGTTCATCTGATATATAACATGAGACCACATAAGTCATGTGATAACATTTCCAAACTTTAATGTTACCTATAGCCTATGCAATCCAATTGAAAAACAAACACATCGGTTAGGGGTAACATGTAGAATTTGAAATACATACAATAGACTGGTTGCATGACTGTGCACACCCTTAACTCATTCACTCCAGAGCAGCTCAGGAAAAGCTGCCTGCTGAATTCCACCATAGGAACAACAATGCAGCCTGAGCTCATTTTCAGAAAATCCATTTGTAATACTATACAGAAAACAAATGCTCATAACTTGAAAAATATTAACACAAATGTCCCTGGCAGACTCTGGAAATTCAACAGGGGGCAATCAAAAGCCAGTATTTATACAATTCATTTAATACAAGGGATACTGTTATTCATTTAATACTGGGATACTGTTATTCATTAAATGCTCATAACTCTTTAACTATAAGAGCTACACTAAAAATATAAATGCGAAAGTTGTTCAGCAGACGCTGACCTTTCCAACAGTGTAAATGTTGATAGTGCATATCAAAGTCATAATGAAATATTTGGCAAGGAATGCTGATATTGTGCAATTTTTTTAATTTTTTGGAAAAGCAAAGCACAATATCTTGGTCTATGTACCATGCAGACCCATACAATTTGAATTTAATTTGTTAGTATGAATGTCAGCTTTAAAATGATACTTTAACCATAACTGTGTGACACTCCTTTCATGAGATATTCACAGAAATATGATTAGTATATTATTTCTCATAATTGATAAATAAACAAAGCATAATATCTCATCACCTGTAACAGACAGAGCCTACATATCAGTGTAGAAGTTGTGCATCTGAATGTCAGCTTCAAAATGACGCATCATTTGTGTGATCACCATGCTCCCTCGCAAAGATATGGGCATAATAATGAGAAGTATTGTAAATGTATAATTTTCATATTCGTACAAGACTAAACAAACTGTGATATCTGTACGTGTGTACAGTGCCTAGACACAGTTCTTTTACGATGATGTAAGGAGTAACACTGTCTTCAAAATGATGCATTACTTCACACAATGTGGTGCTCCCTTGCAAAGTTATTTACCAAAATATGAAAAAAATCATAATTTCCATAACCTAAGTCGGAAACAAACTTTGATATCTGCCTATGAGTACAACATACAGGTACCATTCTTTTACCATGTTAGAACTATAAATAATCTTTTCAAAATGAGTTATTACTTAGCACATTCAGATGCTCCCTTGCAAAGTTATTTACCAAAATATGAAAAACAATCATAATTTTCATAACCCAAGTCCAAAACAAACTTTGATATCTGCACATGTGTCAAACATACAGGCACAATTATTTTACCATGTTAGAACCAGCAATACTGTCTTCAAAATGAGATATTACTTGTCACATTCAGATGCTCCCTTGCAAAGTTATTTACCAAAATATGAAAGAAATCATAATTTCCATAACCATAAGTCTCAGACAAACTTTGATATCTGCACATGTGTCAAATATACTGGCACAATTCTTTTACCATATTAGAACCAGCAATACTGTCTTCAAAATGAGATATTACTTGGCACATTCAGATGCTCCCTTGCAAAGTTATTTACCAAAATATGAAAAAAAATCATAATTTCTATAACCTAAGTCGGAAACAAACTTTGATATCTGCCTATGAGTACAACATACAGGTACCATTCTTTTACCATGTTAGAACTATAAATAATCTTTTCAAATGAGGTATTACTTAGCACATTCAGATGCTCCCTTGCAAAGTTATTTACCAAAATATGAAAAAAATCATAATTTCCATAACCTAATTCGGAAACAAACTTTGATATCTGCCTATGAGTACAACATACAGGTACCATTCTTTTACCATGTTAGAACTATAAATAATCTTTTCAAATGAGGTATTACTTAGCACATTCAGATGCTCCCTTGCAAAGTTATTTACCAAAATATGAAAAAAATCATAATTTCCCTAACCATAAGTCTCAAACAAACTTTGATATCTGCACGTGTCAAACATACTGGCACAATTCTTTTACCATATTAGAACCAGCAATACTGTCTTCAAAATGAGATATTACTTGGGACATTCAGATGCTCCCTTGCAAAGTTATTTACCAAAAATGAAAAAAATCATAATTTCCATAACAGTTATTTGCCAAGCTCAGAGAAATTAATTTTACACAACACATTTCATAATAGTGTTTTACTTACTATACTGGCCTGACTTGGTCATGGGTGTTTTCCATTCTTCTCACAATCATGCATGGCTCTCCTCACGCCATTGTGGAGGTTGGTCAAGAAGAACGCAATGCCCTCCTCAGTTAGGTGAATGCCATCCCTTCTGAATCAGTGAACATCTTCCCTTCCAGTGACTCTCAGAACAGCAGAAGACAGTCTTATCTTATCTTATCTGAAATAAAGCATGGGTAGACACTGACAAGGGTGTCCAGCCAGGGCACATGTAAAGAGAAAAAGCAGGGTAAGGACCACCGCTCCACTAATACGCCAAGGACAGGCATGGGGCTCCAGATGTTGGTTATCTGTAGTGTCCCATAGCTGTGCCGGCTGCCCACTCAGACTGCTGATACCACTATGGTCTCATGACCTCCTTCAGTGTCAGCAGTCTGCCTTACCTCTGCCTTTTCTCTTTACATGTGCCCATTCAGCAATGGACCTAAGGGATGAGGGACTGAAGTAACTCACTAATTGCTGTCTTGACCTTCATACATTTACTACCCTCACCTACATACACTGACTACACCTGAAGGAGGGAGACTGAATGGAGAGCTACATCAGGGCATGATGAAGAATGGAGGGGGTGGCTTGGAATGACTACAAGCAGAGAAAAATACAGTCTGGCTTGTGCATTCATCAATGTGATAACGAGTTGTACTTATGTGAATAACAGTGACAGCTCCTGATAGTTTTACCTGAAAAGTGATAATGACTTAGTGCTATATTGTAACTGAGTTATTGTCAATGTGATAATGACTTGCCTTTAATTACTGCAAAGTTATGCATGCTCAGACACAGGTGAGAATTGCTGCACATAACTTGTTGAGTAGGTACTCATTATATCACCTTGTGCAACTGTTATGTAATACAGTAATTCAGTAAAATAGTATAACACTTAGCCCTTCCTCCCACCTAAGTTGCACACATTACTGACAAAGGCCAGAAAAATTCCCAAAATATAATATAGCTATGTGCAAGTAGTAGTCAGCAAGTAATAACATGGCTAACTTCTAGGCAAAACTAAATCTTTCAGAATATCTGGAGCAATTGTTTATTTCTTGTGATGGTAAGAATGGACAGCCTGTGTCAAAACAGATAATTTCCAAATGGGTGTCCAAGACTATTACCTTTTGGTAATCCTAAGGAAAAGAGCTGTTTACATACAATGGAAAGGATATGCTGTTCTTCAGCGTGAAAAAAAATAAAGAATGGTAATATTGTACTGGTATAACTACAAGCATGCAACATCTGAAGGTAATGCTAGAAATGTAAACCTCAAAATGCAGTCTCTTGAGGCACTCCTAAAAATGGAGAACATAGACATCTGTGCAGTAACTGAGACCTGGTCGCAGGCTCCAGAGAGCACCCCTGCAATACCAGGTTACAACTCCTACCACATTTTTTGGCCGCCAAACCAAGACCGAAACACTAAAGATGGAGGAGTGTCCATATTCACCAAGGATATTCACACCTCCAGGCTAGATGCTCAACACAATGCATCTGAAATTCTCCAGGTGGAACTAACACTAGGTAAGACTGCAATCCAAATTGTAGCTTGCTACAGATCCCCCACCATGCCCCAAGATTCTCACTACACCTTTCTAAACATACTGGAAAATATTAAGATACAACCAAACACCCTAATACTGGGCGATTTCAACTACCCTGCCATTAATTGGGAAAACTACTGGGGTACCAACACCTTTTCTCAATGGTTCTTGGAATTCATAAATTCCAACGCCCTGGATCAACTAATCCATTGTCCCACCAGGGGCTCCAGTATCCTAGACCTGGTCATTACCAATATGGGAGATAGGTCACCCCCTCATTGGTCAGGTCTGACCATAAGCAAATCACCCTTGACATCCACATCCCAGCCCCCAGTAAGGAAACCTCCGTAAAAAACTTCTCCAAAGCCAATGTCATGCTACTCAAGTCAGAAGTGACAAACTTCATGACACCCATGCAGACGGGAGCTGAAAGTTCTACTGCTGAATCCTACACTGAGGCACTGTACAAGCACAGCCACTCATGCCATCCCAAATAGAAACAAGACGCTCTCCTCCAAATAAAAGGAAGCCAATATGGTGGTCCCCTGCCATAAACAAATTATACAACAGAAGAAAGAAACTCTTGCAGAAAATAAGAAAATCCCAGGCTCCCAGGAATCCCAGGAAAGGGCCCATCTCAATACCAAAAGATTGCCAAATTCCGCTAATCACAGCCACACAGGTAGAAACTGGACTCTCCAAAGCTAAGAATACAGCATCCATGGGACCAGATGACATCCTGGGCTGTATACTACATGAGCTACAAAATGAATTGACATCTCACCTATGTGTCATAGTCTCACCTCAGGTTAGGGTTACAGATAAGCTTGTATTATTGGGATAAAGTATCACATACTCTGTTTATAAACATGTTTATCAGTACTAAAAACCATCTATGCACTGACCACTGCTTTGTTTAAACATACTACAGTAATTTACTTTTAGCATAAAATTTTCTGTTGCTAAAAAAAAAAAAACTACTGCATCTTGGAAGCAAAGCCGACAAATATCATGCCCGTGACTTCCCAAAATGTATGTGTGCACTACAAGTTCTGACCAAAATCAATGACATTCACTCACAAATTAAAGTAGTAAAAAATGTAATAAAGAAAGTTGAAATTTTCCTTTCAACAACATTATGGCCTGGGACAGAAAACTGAAACTGGAAGCATCTGTCATGAGGTGCTCATGTAAAGGGTGAACAAAGTTTTAGAATACACTTTTTGCTGCTCCGGTCACAAATCAGCCAAATAATTATGTTCCAGTGATGATTTATGGGGATACTAGGTGGACTATGAGAAAGGTATCTATATATATCATGCTTCTGTATGTGTGTAGAAACACTGCTATCAACAGTCAACTATAGATAAATAATTCATAACTTCAAAATCCTAAGGAAAAGAGCTGTTTACATACAATGTACATTTTACTATACTATGCAGAGACACTGGCTAATACCAATCAGTGTGAGCTGAATAACATTTCATACCACAGCCTGTAGCTACTGAGAAACAAGTAATGACTTGCATAAAAGTCTTGCAGGGGCTGGGCTTTGCCTGGTGATAAATGACTTATGAATGCCATACTTAGAGTGCATATTGCATCAATCTATCTAATATTTGTTGCTTCTCTCTACTGACATAAAAAGTAAACAAGTTGAAACATACATATGCTTGCCTTCTTATAACTCCAGAGTGTCACATGAACGAACTCAGATAGAACGATAATCCACTTGCAGAAAAAAAAAACGAACTCCACAGAAGAGAAAACCTTTTATCAGTGACCAAATGGCTTCCACTTAACTTGTTCAGGGAAGTGTTTTGCTTAAAAATGCTTTTAAATATTTTGAGGCAGCATGCTCTGGACCCTGTGCAGTTTCAGAAGGGAGCGGTAGTGAAATGTCCCTGAACCTGCTACAGCTAGGCTTCCCTGGCAGGAAAGCCATTCCTTCTCCTTGCTCTGCCGTGATCACTGCAGCTGCCACCTGTATTCTTTCAGCAGCGTGCTGGTGATGCATTGACGCTGTGTGTGACATGAAACCTTGAAGGGTGAGAGAAATCGGCCCCCTGTCTCAATTCACTGATCTGGGAAGGAATAAGAAGGACCAAGTAAGTTCCTCGGTCTCCTCCTTGCAGCCAGGTGGAAGCGGGTGGACTGAGGCTGGGACCGGAGCACAGGAGCCATGGAATTTTTCACCGCCATCCTAACCCTGAAAGGATCCATGCAGACCAAAAAAACGCTAGATTACCATTTTGTCTACTGGTACTTGTGTAGTTGTGCTCTTTTATTTGGGGTACTGCAGTTTAGGAGGAGTGGCTGGTGAGACGAGTCCCAACACAGGTGGCGGGGGCATGGTTTTGCATGCTGGTTCACCACTTGAACCACTGTTGAACCAATGTTGGCTATGGCAAGTATAAGCACAAGAAACCAGCGATTTCACAAGCGAAACAGTAAAGCAAACTTTATCATACTTTTACATAGCCTACTCGCTGCACACGAACAAACCTAACAACCCTGGCAGTTGATAGAAAAAAATGTACGGAATGAGACCATCTTACCGTAGGGAGGACTAAGGCAGGCTCGGTCATGAAAATTGTCTGCTGAAGTCAAGGTTTACTCAGGAAAACACGCGGATCTCCATTGCAGCTTTTCAATGGTACCCAAACGGCACGATAGAGGGATACAGTAGATAATTTCACAGAATACAGAAAAGAACGGGAATATCTACTGTAGGACCCTCTATTTATCTGGACATAAGAGAGTGGAGGGGGGGGAGGTGTTACGCAAGAGGTGACTGTCATTGGTGGATGAAAAGCACACTACAACACTACACTACAATCGGCTTGCTGTTGACATGCAAATACAGGCTGCGTTGCAAGCCGATTTTCTAATTTAAGTCAAATATGAAGACCATAAAAGTCCACGCTGAAAATTAAGCTGACAAGGTAACTGACAACATTCAGTTACTTTTTCAACTTAATTTTCAGCAGTGGAGCTACAATATGCCTGCAAAGTTACTCACGCTTGTGGAAGGCACTCGGGGGCAACAGCTTCCAATTAGTATCTTCTCATGGCGCACTCGGTGTTAAGCACAGAGGCGCCATGAAAAGTTACTCGGGGTTAATGAGTTAAACTAATACTTTGTTAAAGCACATTTTGATTTCATAACAGCAGACAGTCCTCTTGGAAAGGTGTGTATCAGCATGGCATATCTTGACTTAGCAATATTTGTACAGTCTCCCTTGCAGAAGCCCTCCAACTCTGTCAGATTGTGAGGGCATCACTTCTACACAGGCCTCTTCAGGGCACCCCATAGATTCTCTACTGGATGTATGTGTGGACTGTGACTGGGCCCTTCCAAAATGTTGATTGTCTTCTGGTGAAGACATTTTTTTATGTATTTTGATGTATGGTATGGGTCAGTGTAGTGTGGAAAGTTGTAAGTCCTCTCCATCCACAGCTTTCTAGCAGACACATGATGATTTGGGGCCAAAAGGGACTGGTATTTTGAACTCTTCCTAATCCCCTCCACCTTGGCTACAGGCCCACTTCCAGCTAATGAACAGCAAACCTAAAGCAGGACACTACCATCACCATGCTTCACCATGGAGATGGAGTTCTTTTGATGATGCACAGTGTTATTTTTGTGCCAAACAAACCTTTTGGTATTGTGGACAAAAAGTTCAACCTTGGTCTCATTACACCATAACACATTTCCCCACATGCTATTGTGGGACCTGATGTATTTTTCTTGAGAAATCTGCCAGACCTGGATGTTGCTTTGTGTGTGAGAAGGCTTCCATCTTCCAAACCTACCCCATAGGCCAGACATGTGGAGAATACAGGAGATTGTTGTCACATGTAGTACACAACTGGTACTTGCCAGTGATTCCTACAACTCCAGTAGTGTTGCTGTAGGTCTCCTGGCAGCCTCCCTGACCAGTTTGGGTCTTGTCTTTTCCACACATTTGGAGGAATGTCCAGTTCTTTGCAATGTCACTGTTGGCCCACATTACCACCACCATGTGATGGCTGTCTTCACTGTGTTCCATGGTATATGCAATGCTGTGGAAATGTGTGTGTACCCTTCTTTGAGCTGATACCTTTCACAAACGAGATCTCTTTGCTGCTTCATAAGCTGTATGCAAACTATGGCTGTTGCTGTAGCGGGCAAATGAGTAAATTTAGGATGATCCTGTTAGGACAGCTGACCATTATTTGCTGTTAATCAAAGAGTCTATGTAATTGATAGCAGATGTTTACCCAAGAAGATGCAATGCTGTAATAATATTGAAAGCTGCTTCAACACTGTGCACATGTATGCATCTAGCTTCTTGTAAGTTTTCTATTTGTCATAATTGTTCCCCTACCAGATGTATTTGTTTTACAATTGGATTGCACAGGTTATAGGTCACATGAAAGGTTGGAAGGGTTTGGAACTGTGTTATTGTGCTCTCATTTTTGTATTTCATAAATACCTGGCATTCTAATAGTTGTGTGTACACCATTTATATGCACTGTATAACACTTCAGACTTATTAATTTATAAAATATGTCCCTAGTTTTGGGCTTTTGTCCCCCCATTTTGTCAGTCTTTGTCCAGATTTTCTGCAATAACAGGTTGTGAGGTATACTACAGATATGTGACATCTCCTGCAAATAGGACCCTGTGATGACCACTGTGATGCAATACAATTAACCCTACCACAACTGAACATGCAGATATTGCAAAATAGCTGAGAGTAACAGTTGTGTACATGGTCACATCCATGACCTTAACATTCCTGGGGTACTGGTATGCCACAACAGGAAAATCCCATACTCACCAGCTTCAGGCTGCTGTCCCACATGCAGTCCAGAGGGTCCTATGTAGTTGTGGGGGAGAAGTATTGTCAGCAGACTCACATTTGGCATTGGTACAAGATGAATGCCATATGTCTACACAGGTACAGTACAAGCTATAACAGTGGACAATTTGCTGTCCCTCACCATAGATGTGCACTTGTGTGCATTACTAAACCCCACCCACAAATGCAGTTTCAACTGAGATATGCAACTAGATACTCTGTTGAAGACAGTATGACTGCTACTTGCTTAAATTGATGTGCACTGTGGCCTTACCTGGATGCTCCTCGCCTGTTGCCTGGGTGCCACTCAACTTCATGACTGGTGTTTCATGTGTTGGTTGTTGTGTGGGGGATGCCCAAAGGTTGTCAAGGAGATCCTCCATTGGTGTAAGTGGGGCCTGCATAACAGGACCTCCACCTGTGACAGAACGGTCCCTGGCCACGGAAGTAGCCCTTTGCTGGGCACGACATATCAGGTCAGTTGCCTGATGCCTGACCTGATCGTATCTGTAGCCATGGTGGCCCAAGGTGTTCACTCTGTGGAAAAGGTCATCCCACAGGGCAGTATGCTCTTGCAGATTTTGTTGGCCCTGACCGAGCATCACCACATGGTGCTGTTGTATTGCTTCTATAATGGCTGCATTGTCCTCAGCAGTGTATGCCGGCTGATGCTGCATGGCACCTGAAAGACATAAACAGGGAAACACATCACAGGACCTCAGACATTACTCAGAGTTATTCACAGAGCCAGCACATCAATATTGCCTATCAGTAGCCACCACATATAACCACATCATACCCCTGCCATCTATCAGCACAGTATGAGCCTTCATTGCATTCCTGGTCCTGATGTGTCATGTTCCCCACAATGAGGGTCAGTACATTGCATAAACTACCATTCATCATTCAAGTTTGTGTAGGGGGATGACAGTGGCCATCTTCCTTGCAGATGGGATGTCAATGGTGCTCAGGCTTTGCTTGCATACAGTGTGTAATGGAGCTGGAAGCAGATGCCTGAGTTCATGTAGGATGCAGACAGGAATGTTCTCAGGTCCCATGGAGACTTGCTTTTGTTGATTTTGATTAGGCAGTATGCACCTGCTCCCTCATGATGAGGGGAGGACTGCGGTTGATTTGCATAGCCACCTACACTGATGGTGAGCCTGGGTGGTGATGTTTGCCCTAAACCTGTCTACAACAGGTTGCCTATAACTATGGTGTGTGTGTGTGTATGTGATGTGATTGACCACCATTACATGGCGGGTTGTGTTGTCACCTCTGAGATTGCAGACATATGTGAAGATGGCTTTGTGATTGCCCTTGGTGGATGTGTCCAATTTGTATTCATAGTTAGCCTTACAGTAATCCATGTGGGACCTTATATGCTCATTCAGACAAAGATTGACTTGCTACCAAGTTGGTGCCTGCTCTTACTCTGACCTGTACAGTCACCATAGCAACCAATTATGTGGTTTGTGTATTGCTGCTGTCCAGCAAAGGGGATTACTCTACTTTGGTGGAGACAAGTTTTACAGGTAAGGTATTGCCGAGTCCATACAGCTATGTCGGTGGTCATATGGCTGTTTGTAGTAGACATGGACACAAGGTCATAACATGGTTGGACACCTCTAAAATTTCAAACTGATAATCATGCTTATTCTAGTACGCATGTCTGTGTCAGGGCAATGCAACAACCAGTAGCTGTAGAAATCTAACTCTATTGGATACACAGAAACTGAGATTATGCACGTGTACAACATGTACAGCTTATTTACCTGACATTTTGCATTCCATGTCTGTTGTTTTGAGGCAGCCAGGTATACGTACTCATACATAGATGTGCAGAGGTAATACCTGATATACATTTCTGTTCCATGTCAGTATGGCACACTGTATTTTACACTCTTGCTGCTCATTCATTCCTGTCAACCTGTTTGAGCAGGACATGTGGAGGATGCCACACATACATGGGGGTGATGGGCCAAAATTAGTGATGCTTTCTTAATATTGCTGTAACACACTTAAGTCATTTGAGAGCATAGTGGCCTTTGCATTCACAGATATACCCTGGAGGATGTCTAACTCTCATATGGCAGGGAGAGAGGAGAAAGGCTAGGAGTGTGTTAGCAAGGGTAGGAACTTTTAATGCTGGCAGTATGACTGGTATGGGGACAGAGCTAGCCGATATGATGGACAGAAGGAAAGTTGCTATACTGTATGTGCAAGAGACCAGATGGAAGGGGCATAAGGCTAGGTGTATCGGAGTTGGGTCCAAATAGTTCTATCATGGTGTGGATGGAAGGAGAAATGTGGTAGGGGTTATCCTGAAGGAACAATATGGCAGGGGTGTTTTTGGAGGTGAAAAGAGTGTTGAATAGAATGATGTTAATGAAGCTGGAGATTGATGGTGTAATGATGACTGTTTTTAGTGCATATGCTCTGCTAGTTGTGTGTGTGTGATAGATGAAACAGAAAAATCTTTGATTGAGTTGAATGAAGTGGTGATGACTGTACCCAAGGGTGAGAGAGTGATGATTGGAGCAGCTTTCAATGGGCATGCTGTTGAAGAGAGCAGAAGGGCTGCAGAAGTGATGGGTAGATATGGTGTTGCGAAAATGAATGCAGAAGGTGAGAGGGTGGTGGAGTTTGCAAAAAGGATGGACATGGCTGTGGTGAATACATATTTTAACAAGACAGATGAGCATAGGGTGACATACAAGAGTGGAGGGAGATGCACACAGGTGGATAATCTCCTATGCAGGAGGGCCTGTTTGAAGGAGATTGGAGACTGTAGATTGGTGACAGGGGAAAGTGTAGTTAGGCAGCATGGAATGTTTGTCTGTGGCATGACATTGTTGATCAAGAGGAGGAGTATGAGGGCAGCACCCAGGATCAAATGATGGAAACTGAAAAAGGGTGGTTGTGAGGTTGACTTCAGGGAAGAGTTAAGACAGGCAGTGAGTGGCAATGAAGATTTACAGAATATCTGGGTAACTACACACAGCAAGTAAGGAGATGACTAGAAATGTGGTTGGTGTGACACCTGGAAAAGGGGAGGACAAGAGGACCTGGCATTGAAATGAGGAAGTACAGGGGAGTAAACAGAGAAAGAGGATGGTGAAGAAGCGGGATTGTCAGAGAGATTAAGAAACTAAACAGGAGTATAAGGAGATGGGGTGCATGGCAAAGGGAGACGTGGCAAAGGCTAAGGATGAAGCATATGAAGGGTTGTATGAAAGGTTGGATACTAAGGATGGATAATAGGTCCTGTACCAATTGGCTAGACAGAGGGACCAGGCTAGGAAGGCTATGCAGCAGATAAGGGTGATAAAGGATAATGAGGGAAACATACTCACAAGCAAGGAGAGTGTGTTGAGCAGATGGAAAGAGTACTTTGAGGGGCTGTTGAATGAAGAGAATGGGAGAGAGAGTGGGTTGGATGATGTGGGTATGGTGAATCAGGAAGGGCAACAGATTAGCAAGGAGGAAGTAAGGATAGCTATGAAGAGCATTAAGAATGGAAAGGCTGTTGGTCCAGATGACATACCTGTGGAAGCATGGAGGTGTTTAGGAGAAATGGCAGTGGTCTTTTTAACCAGATTGTTTAATGTAATCTTGGAAAGTGAGAGGATGTGTTAGGGGTGGAAAAAAGTTACCAATTATAAGAATAGGGGTGATGTGTGGAGCTGTAGTAACTACAGAGGGATAACATTAATCATTCACAGCATGAAGTCATGGAAAAGAGTAGTGGAAGCTGGGTTAAGAAGGAAGGTGAGGATTAGTGATCAGCAGTATGGTTTCATGCCAAGAAAGAACAATACAGATGCAATGTTTGTTCTGAGAGTGTTGGTACAGAGAAGGTCAGAAGGAGTTGCATTGTGTCTTTGGACTTAGAGAAAGCATATGGCAGGGTGCCTAGAGAGGAGTTGTGGTATTGTATGAGGAAGTCAGGAGTGGCAGAGGAATCTGTAAGAGTGCTACAGGATATGTACAAAGGTAGTATGACAACAGTGAGATCTGCAGTGGGAGTGACAGGTGTGTTTACAGTGGAGGTGGTATTACATCAGGGTTCAGCTCTGAGCCCTTTCTTATTTACAGTGGTGATGGACAGGTTGACAGATAAAATCAGACAGGCATCCCCATTGATTGTGATGTTTGCAGATGACATTGTGATCTGTAGTGAGAGTAGGGAACAGGTTGAGGAGACCCTGGAGAGGTGGAGATATGCTCTATTGAGGGGAAGAATGATGGTCAGCAGGACTAAGACAGAATACATGTTTGTGGATGGGAGGGAGGATAGAGGAATGGTGAGGATGTAGGGAGTAGAGTTTGCAAAGGTGGGTGAGTTTAAATACTTGGGATCAACAGTTCAGAGTAATGATGCGTGTTGGGGAAAAGTGAAGAAGAGAGTACAAGGCAGGATGGAGAAGAGTGTCAGGAGTGATTTGTGACAGATAAGTACCATTAAGAGTGAAAGGGAAGGTCTACAAGACAGTAGTGAGACCAGCTATGTTTATGGGTTGGAGACAGTGGCAATGACAAAAAGGCAAGAGTCAGAGCTGGACATGGCAGAGTTAAAGATGTTAAGATTTGCACTGGGTGTGACAAGGGTGGACAGGGTTAGGGATATGTATGTTAGTGGGTCTGCCCAGGTTGGATGGTATGGAGCCCAAGCAAGAGAGTAGCGGGATTATGTTGATTTGGACATGTGCTGAGGAGGGATGCTAAGTATACTGGGAAAATGATGGCAAGGAAGAAGCTGCCAGGTAAGAGAAAAAGAGGAAGGCCTAAAATAACGTGTATGGATGTGGTGATAGAGGACACGCAGTTGGTTGGTGTGACACAGCAAGATGCAGAGGACAGGAGGAAATGGAGACAGATGATCCGCTGTGGCAACACCTATTAGGAACAGCCAAAAGAAGGAGAAGAAAATGTTGTAAAGTCAGTCTTCACAGGTTGCCAATTATTTGCCAGACATAACACAACTGTATGAGTAAATGACTACAAATATGAGGCACACATATGGTCAGTGTGCATAACACTGGACAGTTGAATGGTATGAGCTCAGTATATCACATGCAGTTCAACTCATACATCTGCAACAGTATTTCACTATGCAAATACCCTGTATAGGTCTCTCACATTTCTGTGACAGACATATATATTCATAGTTATATTCACAATTAACATATGGATATCTACGACATCCCAATAGCAGGCCTAGCAGTATCACAGAGTCAGTATTGTTCAACACACACTCCAGTAGTAGAATTATGTGATTCATCCTTTCCTGGGGTGACTCAGGGGCCTCAGCTGTGATCTATGTCACTGCAGACAGACCCAGTTGCTATAGCCATAGGTTCTGATCAGCAATATATCAGTGCAGCAAGTCTTGCTGAGACATATTTGTTGCACTTCCTATTTCCCATTATTGCATACCCCCTAATACATTCTATTACATGCTTACTTGTTTGTCATACCTTTTTTTCCCAAGTATGGTTGGTTTTATTCCGCTATGTGTAGCTTGTTTCTTGGTCTGTCTCTCTCTCTCTCTCTCTCTCTCTCTCTATCACAGATGTAGGGTATACATCTGCTTTGCATAGGCTACAGCATGCCTTTTGTAGGTAATGCTCATGAGCAGCTGATTGCCTATGCACCAATTGGTGTCCCCCACTTGCTAATTGCATGCAGAACAGCTGTTGTGTTATTCTTATAGCCAATGGCAAGGCAACACACATATAATTGATTACTTCATGTGGGCATTGCCCCTTTTCCTTGTCTGTGAGGGGGACTTCATGGAGGTGTGTGAACAACAGCATCACAGAGTGTAGTTGGAAATACCTCTTACAATGAAAACTGTGGAGACAGCCCAACAAACTGGGAGAGAATGTTCCAGACATAAGGACAGAATGTAAGTATTGCTGTTATACAGTTGAATTAATGCTAGCTTAACAGGGTTTGTGTGCACATGGCTTTTCTGCTTGATTTTATGTCTGACAATTGTTATGTGGTTGACATAACTCTCAACTATAGGGCTATCCACAGAATGGCCAGATTTTGGAATCTCATGTTTGGTGTGTTCCTCAGACATTTTTTGTCTTTGGAAAATCAGTGCCATACTGTGGGGATTGCAGTCAGTAAATGGCATCATCAATTTGTGTTTCTGACTTGATGTCCCTCAGAAAATATATGTTACAGCAAATCCTGTTACACCAGCAATTGCCTCAGTTTATAACAGTAACATTTCACATATGCCCCTGTTTTGGGGCCTTTGTCCCCCAAGTATGTCAGGCTTTGTTTAGATGTCATACAGTAAGAGGGTGATAGGTAGGGTATATCATTATTTAGTGCCTTCATTCCTAATACCATCCCAGTGATGTATAAGACTGCCAGACATGTTATGTGTAAGTGGTCTTATATATGAGGACAAAGCCTGGACATTCAGTGGGACTATGAACAGTTGAGATGTCTGTGTGTTTTTTGTGATTGTTGACAGACTGTCAGGAATGTGTAGCAGTGTAGTAAGTCAATGTTATTTGGCTTATGTAGGGAGGGGATGGATGTATGTTTTATGGCTCCTTTTCTATCTGCCTTTGCATGCTGCTCCTGTTCTGGTGTCTATCAGCTGTATATGTTTGTAGGGGCAGACTGAAACATGTCCCATACCATGGTCAGGCATCATACTACGCTGTGAATTGGGCCAGTATATGTAGGGGTAATGTGTGAGTGGCAAACATGTTGAGATGTTTTTGTTCACACAGTCCTTATACTGTACTGTTCCTTTGGCTTACCACTATGTCACTGTGACTCTGGTTGAATTGGTTGTGGATATGCACTTTCACACTGGTGTCTGTTTTTCAGTACTGTTACATCCCTGTAGTGACTGATATATTTGCCAATACACATGTTATTCCCCATAGCGGATTTGGGTTAGTGACTGTAGTTTAGATACTGCTTGGACACGCTTAGCAGCTAAGTGTAGTTTCCCTAATGTGATGTTATGTCCAGATATTTGTAGGATGTACTGTTGCCTGGCCCCCATAAGTGTTGTGTATTTCTGATACATCAGTGGGATGATGTGAGGATTTCAGACACTAACTAGTGAGAAGTAATTGAGTGTTGGACTTGTGATATTTCAGTCAATATATGTTAGAACAGACATGAGGATGTTAAATGTAGCAACTGTGTCAGCTTATCTACTCCAGTATTTCAGATATGTCCTTATTATATGGCTTTCTGCCCCTATGTTGTCGGGCATGGTCCAGAGTCATTGCACTAAGGGGTTCTAAGCCAACCTCTCAACTGTCCAGATTGTTGCAGTATGTCCAGGATTATTGCTCATATTTCTGGTCTGCTCCACAGACTCATTATTTTGATGTCCCTGGTTAATCATTATGATGATCTGAGGATTTCTAACAGTAAATGATGACATACATTTCAGTTTCAGAACTCTCATCCTTCAGAACATGTACACTGAAACAAACCCTGTCACTCTGGCAACATTCTGCATTTATAAGAGCAATATTTAAAATATGTCCTTAGTTTGGGCCCATTGTCCCCTCATTTAGACAGTGTTTGGCCAGATTTCTTGTACAAGAGGTTGAGAGGTATGGTTCTGAGATATGACTTCACTACATATTATGAGTGTGTATATATATATATATATATATATATATATATATATATATATATATTTCTTATATATATATATATATTTTTTTTTATATGTATATCTTTATTTATATTATGTATATATTTTTCCATATACATGCATCTCCACACATATGTACATGTGTATATGTATAAATACAAAACCTGACTCATTCTATGGAATCTTTTCCCTACTGTTGAATGACTGTACTGCATGATATATTTGAAAATGCATCAGCAATCATTACAACTCAAATGGTGTAGTGGTATATTATGCTGACTATGGTATACAGGGCCTTGGGTTAAAAATTTAACAGGGCTGATTATTTTGTTGCTAGGCAGAATGGTGGCTGATGGAGAATGATTAAAGAAGTTTTAAGCAGTTGTAAGTGGGTTTGCATGGGTTTGCGTGATGCTAAGCGATGCCAACACACAGTTAAATGCACAGATGCTTAATCTGTGTTGGCTTCACTAAGCGACATTTACCAGTGCGCATATCTGCTTAGCTGCACTACCTGCTGCTTAGCATTCACATTGGAGCAATGCTTATACCTGCTAAGCATTGTTGAGCATTGCTAACCATTGCTCACAGTTCATCCTTATAAAATATCATACTAATGACTTCATTTACACCAGCTACATTTCATTTTACACCAGCTACACTACCTTGGGTCACAAAAATAATTTACCACATATTTTAATATGAGTATAGTACTTTTAACACTGCTTTCCCATGCAAAAATTGTATGGCCTGTTATAGTACTCTAACCATGTATGCCTGCATGTAAAGTGGGAACTCTGACCACTACACTATCTTGGTTTGGGGAATTGACCTGTATATTTTTATTTATCTCCTATTGCATATTAGTATTATATTATTATATTATTATATTAAATGAAGAGTATTGAGGTTTTTGGCCATGTCATTGAGGACTGCTGTCATGACATAATGACATACATTTCAGTTTCAGACTTGTATCCTTCAGAACATTAATGCTAATCCACAACCTGTTTTCTATCAACTTTCTGTCTGTCCTCTGTGAAGATGGGATGACACTGGTGCTCAGGCTGTGACTATACTGCAGGATGGGTCTGAGACTCCATGCCTGTGTTCATGTAGGACGAAGCCAAGAATTGTATCAGGACTATGGAGACATCCATGTGTTGCCTTTGAGAGGGCATTACTGACCTGCTTCATGATCATGAGGGAAGGGGGGCAGGTGTTGTACATGCACATGTATACCTATTGGGAGACAGGGGGGTGATGTTTATACCTCACCTGTCTGCAGCCTGTTGCCTATATCTATGGCACATGCGTATGTGGTGTTACTGACCACCACTACAGAGCAGCTATGTGTGTTGCCTCTGGAATTGCAGACACATGTCTGGAAGGCCTGGTGATTGGCCTTGGTGGATGTATCCAGTTTGCACTCAAAGACATCTTTAGGGTACATTACCTGTGATGTTATTTGCTTGTGGAGAACAAGGTGACATGGCTGCCAATGAGGCACCTGTTCCTTCTTGGCCCATCCTGCAATTATTTCCATCTATGATGGTAGTTGTGTATTACTGCTGTCCGCCAAAGGTGTTCAGCCTACCTTGAGGGGGTTGATGTTGTCCTGTCAAGTATTGCTGAGGCCATACAGCTATGTAGGTGCCCACATAGTATTGTGATGTGGGCCTGGACACTGCTGCTAGTTCCAACATATGGGACTTCTTTCATGTAGGCCTTGCCCCTTTTCCTTGCCTGTGCAGGGGACATTACAGAGGTGTGGGCCTACAGCTTCACAGACAGTAGGTGAGAATACCTCACAGGACATGTGGAGACAGACCAACAGCATGGGGGACAAAGCTCCAGAATTGGGTGCAGATTGTATGTCATTAGTGTGGTTATACACATGGAGGGTTGCTAGATTGACAGGGTTCATCTGGACATGCATTTACTGAGTGACTTGACATCTGACAGTGATATGCCTCTGACATACCTCTCAACTGGCATGTTGTCCACAAAGTGGCCAATGATTTTCCTGTTATATTTGATCTGTTCCTCGAACATCTGTTTTTGTGGGGTTGGTAGGATAATGTGAGGATTGTAGTCACAAACTGTTGACATCCATTGGGGTTCCAGACATCATATCCTTCAGGGATGTTATATTACAACACTTGTAACACCAGCTACTGCTTCAGTTTGTAATACCATTATGTGTGATATGTCCCTCTTTCTGGCCCTCTGTCCCCTACATATGTCATGTCCAGATGTCCTGCACTACAAGGTGCAGAGGTATGGTATATCATTATTTACCAACCTCATTCCAGTTATCATCTCAGTGACCTAGCAGACTCCTGGCCATGGTATGCAGCAGTGGCCAGGATTATGGTTCCATACCCTGGAAATTCTGTGGAAATCTGTACATATGACAGTTATGTATGTCTGGCCATTGTGAACAGAATTCCAGGATTGTGTAGCGATGTTGTGTGTAGATGTTTGTTGGGCTGGGTGGGGAGAGTAGCTGATGTGAGTGCCATACATCCTTTACCTATCTGACTGTGCATGTTGCCATGGCTGCTGGTGGTCCATCAGGTCTATATGCTTGTAGGGGCAGACTGTGAAATGTCCTGTAACACCTCAGGATTCCCGGTACACTGTGATTTTGGCCAGTATATGTTGGCGTAGTGTGGACTGGAAATTAGGATATGTTTGTTCAGACAGTTGTTCTACTCTAGAGTTCATTTTGGGTACTGGTATGTTGCTGTGACTGTGGTGCAAATGTTTTTGGGTGGACATTTTTGCACCACTATCTACTTTTCACTACAGTTCCATCCCTGTAGTGCATGCTATAGGTTCATAGGTAGGTACTAGGCTATCGGCTCAAGGGCCTAAGTAAGCCTAGCCAACAACATTCCCTGGCTTACGCCAACCCAAGAAAGTTGATTGCCTGTGCCCCTGTCGAGCAGAGGCACAGAAGTGATCCCTGGGGTGTATTTCCTATTTCCCACCCACTCATCAAGATTTTTCTTGAAGAGTGTTAATGAGGAACTTTGCTTGCCATAGATGGGTAGCTTGTTCCAGAGTATGGGAAGTCTCTGGGACAGGAATCTATCCCTCCAGCAAGTCCTGTTTATTGTGGTATCAAGGTTTAGGTCCCTAGAGTGTGTGGCTCGGAGGGACTGGGATTTCTTTAGGTGTAGCATGTCCAACAGCTCTGGGTTTGACATAGCTTTATATGTTAGGCATAGATCACCTCGGAGTAGGCAATATGCTACAGAGTAAAGCTGGAGTTTTTTGAGATGATCGGTGTAGGGCATCTGTTTGAGGCCAGTAATTCTCTTTATGAGGTACTTCTGTGGCCTTTCCAGCTGCTGCAGATGTCTTGTGAGGTACATTCCAAAAACGGCATTGTACTTAATAATGGGTCTAATGAGTGTCAAGTAGAGGGGAACAATGACCTCTTTTTTCCTGGATGAATATACATGGGTAATTGCCCAAATCTGATGTGAGGGAGTGTCATGTTGGTCTTACTGTGCTTCATAATGTGCTGGCTGACATGTTTGACAGCTGTCAGGGGATTTCCATTCTGTTACATGATTGCAGTCATACCTCTATATTGTCCAGAGGCTTAGACACTGTCCAAATGCGTGGTTCATGTGTTTGGTCTTTTCCCCAGAGAGTTGTTGTCCTTGGCTAATCAGTACGATACTCTGGAGATTGCAGTCAGTAAAAGCTAACATCCATTGGTGTTACTGACTTCATATCCCTCAGAAAATATATATGACAATAAAGCCAGTAACACCAGCAACTGTCTAAATTTATAACAGCAATATGTCCAATATACCCCTGTGTTTGGGAATCTGTCCCCCAATTATGTCAGGCTTTGTCCAGATATCATGCACTTGATATCATGCACTATGAGGTTCTGAGGTATATAGTATCATTATTTATTATCTTCATTCCTGCTACCATCCCAGTGATGTCATAGACCCCCAGACATGTAACAAGGAAGCAGCCATAGATATGAGTCCTGTAGCTATACATTCTGTGGGAAACTGTACATTTGAGAAGTCTATGTATGTCTAACCATTGTTAACAGACTGTCAGGATTGTGTAGCAGTGTAGTGTGTACATGTTATTTAGGCTGTGTAGGGAGGGGGGTACATGTGAGTGTCATGGGCCCTTTCTATCTGACTGTGCATGCTGGTGCAGTTTCTGGTATCCCATTGCCTTATATGCTTGTACGGGCATACCGTGACATGTCCCGTAACACAAGATTCCCACTACATTGTGACTTGCAGCAGTGCATGTAGGGGTAATTTGTGAGCGGCAAACGGGATATGTTGCTCACATAGACATTATACTATCATGTTCAGTTTGCTTACTGGTATGTTGCTGTGACTGTAGTGCAAATGATTGTAGGTATGCACTTTCGCACAATTGTGTTTTCTACTAGGGTTACACCCCTGTAGTGCCTGTTATATTTGCAAATGTATGTGTACAGCCCCAGAGCTGGATTTGGGTAGTGTTATGTCAGCCAGATTTTAGTTTGGACATTGCTTGGTAGCTGAATGCAGTTTCCCTAATGTGTTAAGTAGCATGTCCAGATGTCTGGCCGATATTTTTGGTCTGGTCCCCATAACTGTTGTGTATTACTGGCACATCAGTGGGATGATGTGGGGATTGAAGTCACTAACTAATGAGAGTCCTAGACTTGTGATATTTGAGTCAATATGTTAGGACATACAATGTTACTACATCAACTTTCTCAGCTTACCTACTCATGTATTTTGGATATGTCCCTATTTTCATGCCTTTGTCCCCCCACTTTGTCAAGCTTGGTCCAGATTCATTGCACTAAAGGGTTCTGAGCATACCTCTCCACTGCCAGGATTTTTACAGAATGCCCAGATGTTTGGCCCATACTTTTTTTATCTTCCACAATTTATTTGTATTTGTCTGGTAAATCACTGTGATGATCCAAGGATTTATGTCAGTAAATAATGACATAACATTTCAGTTTCCATCCTCATATCCTTCAGTAATTGTCTGCTAAAATGCACCCTGTTGGTGTAGCAAATGTCTTCGTTTCTAACAGCAATATTTGAAATATGTCCCTATTTGTGGCCAATCCCCCCCATTTTACAGCCTTTGTACAGGTTTCTTGCACTAAGAAGATGAGCGGGATAGTTATGAGGTATGACTGCACTGCATATTATATACATACATGTGTATATATATTTATATAAGTATATCTATCTATATTATGTATCTACTTTTTCATATATATGTTTCAACAGACATATATATATATATATATATATATATATATATATATATATATATATATACGTATAGGTTCATTGATTCATAAGTGTGTACTAGGCTAATGGCCTTGGAGCCATAACAAGCCTAGTCCATAGGATTACCCTGGCATCATGCCACCCGACCTTAATTCCCAGTGCCTCTGTTGAGTAGAGCCACTGGAGTGATCCCCGGGGTGAATTTTCTATTTCCCATCCACACATCAAGATTTCTCTTGAAGAGGGCCAGTGAGGTGCTCTGCTTGACATGCATGGGAAGTCTATTCCATAGCATGGGCAGTCTCTGGGTTATGAACCTCTCCCTCCAGCATGTTCCGCTGATTGTAGTAATGAGGTTGAGGTTTCTGGAGTATGTGGTGTGGAGGAATTGGGATTTCTTTAGCTGTAGCATTTCTAACAGAGCTGGGTCATACAAGGCTTTGTAAGTCAAGCAGAGATCGCCTCTAATTAGGTGATATGAGACAGAGAATAGTTGGAGTTTTTGAGTTTAAGGCCTAGGATCCTCTTTGTGAGGTACTTATGTGGCCTCCCCAGTTGTTGCAAATGTCCCCCCAAATGGGGCATTGTACTTGATGATTGGCCTAATGAGGGAACAGTAGATGGAGACAATGACCTATTTCTTCCTGGATGCAAAAGCCTTAGTAATGAGATGTGCCACATAGAAGGACTTTCTGACCACAGTGGCAATGTGGTGGTCAAAGAGAGGTTCGTATCTATATATATAAAACTACTAAAATTAACCACACTCAAATTTGAAGGTGAATTTGGGCACACAACCCCCTGAGAGAGGGGTAAGGACAACAGCAATGTGTTGTCAAACCAATTGGAGCAGATTACATGTGTCCAGTGGACACTTGTGGAAAATGGACAGCTATGTTTGGGGCATCATTTTTTTTTTTTTGGGAACAGATGCCCTTTTTTATGGTGAGAGTGGGATGTTGGGGAAAGATAGTAGGTATATTTGCGGAGGTACATTGGGTAGGAAGACAGACAAGACAGCAGACAGGGGCAGTATATGACATGTGGGGGGGTAAACACCTTGGACGGGGAGGGTGGTTGGAATCAGACATGCATGAGCCCCAAAATGGATACAGTGGGACTGAGTTCCTCACCCATGGGCAGTCACTACTGCACCTTCATGGCCTCGAAGCTGGCTGTGCTGGGGGCTGAAAAGGAGGGGCAGGCTGACCCTCAAGATGCACCAGGCGGCCCTCAATATTGTTCAGCTGTCCACCAAACTCCTTTTGGATGGCACTATGCACCAAACCCTGGACCTGTCTACGGGTGACAGTTTCTGTCCATGCCCCTTCCCAGGGGGATGATGGGATGGTGGTTCCACTCGAAGGTGGTGCAGGACCAGCAGATGAGGAGGTCCTGGGTTGGGTCCCAGACATGCTGGTGCCAAGTGCCACAGCCAGATGAGGCAGACAGGCTGATCCGCTGGGATCTGCCTTCTCAGACATGCTATGGTGTTGAGGTTTTGCAAAATATGTCTGTCATGAATAACACATTTCAGGATTAGTTATGACAGCATGCATGGGTGTTCCAACTGACCCATAAAACAGATTTGAAACAGTTGCATAACAAACAGAACACATGCATATATGGGGGTCTATATTGAATTAGTGAACGCTTAGAAAAGAGAACGCTAATTCATTGGCCCCTTTTAAGCGAAAGCTTACAATCCGAAACACTCAGAAAAACTATAATTGCAAGAACTCATCTCTTATCCATCCTTCTCTATGCCCCCCTTTATCCTTACTAATCTCCGCCAGAGTGATCAGGGCAAAAAAATCACTGGGCCGGTTTTGGGAGTTCGCCATTTCCTCCACTGTGGTGTGATCTTGGAGTTGGTATATTTAAGTAGGGGGTGTGGGGGGGGCAAAGCCCCCCACATTATATAATGTTTTAAGTTTTTTTTTTTGTGAACCAGTGATTTTTTTTCCCTGGGAAAAAAAAACGCTGTTCCGGGTGTTCGAGATTTTTAAATGGTCGATGAATTAGTGTTCGCTTTTCTAAGCGTTCACTAATTCAATATAGACCCATATATGGAACCACAGTAGGCATCATAGCAGCATGCAAGTCACATTGATAGCAACAGGCAACCAATGATAGCATTTGAACGTGGAACATTAATAATCAAGCGATTCGATATTTGTAGAATAGGACACATGTCCCAACAGTAGTTTTGGAGAAAAATATACCCATTGATTATGTGCATGAATTATTGGTGCAGATAGGGGGGGAAGAGAGAGAGATATTAATTAACAATTGTATAGGTTTCGATTGTGCACAACTGTGCTGCTCATTACTCTCCAGGTATGACCTCACTTTACATCTACTTATGGCCTGGGGTTGGGCAGTGGAATGTTTATATACAGTGTATTACTAAAGCCTTCTTAAAGCTAAAGCATATGTTTCCTTACCTGGCAGACCTGTGGAGGAAATATCTGTTAACACTACCTGACTGTTTCTACACATATTCATACATTCAAGGCAAGGGGCAACTCCTTAGAACTCACCAGCTACCGCCCAATCGCAATACTCTCACCTCTATCCAAGATATTAGAGAGAGTTGTACATTCCCAACTACTTTGGTACCGCTTACAAAACAACTTAATCTCCAAAACCCAGCATAGCTTTAGACCATCCCACAGCACCACCACAGCATTACTGTCATTTACAGATATAGTTAACCGCATTAGAAACAAGGGACTATTTGTATCTTCCATTTTCTTAGACGTATCTAAAGCTTTTCACATGGTAGACCATAACATTCTTCTCCAAACTTTATCTACCCTAAGCCTCAGCCCCTCCACTATATCATGGTTTACTAGCTACTTATCTGGTCGACAGCAGGCAGTCCAATGGCATGACCAGCTGTCCCCTCTGCTAGGTGTCCCTCAAGGATCCATCCTTGGCCCACTATTGTTCTCACTATTCACCAACCAAATCAATTCCTCCTCACTCACAGCATCAGTAGTGCAATACAGAGATGACACCACCCTTATAAGTGCCGCCCCCACCTTAAAGGAACTGCAAATCCTCACCCAAAACACTTTTACTCTAGCCGAATCATGGTTCAGTAACATCAAACTTATTCTTAACCCCAAAAAAACTAAATGAATTCTTTATGGCCCAGGTCATGCCCCCCCCCCCCCCCAACAACACTTTCACCAATTCACTCCAAAGATAACATTCAAATCACTCCAAATGCACACACTAAACTATTAGGTGTAGAAATAGACAATAACCTCAAATTTGACATCCATATAGCACAGATCACTAAGGAAGTTAATAAAAAACTAGGACTTTCTATAGGAACAAACACTTTATAATTAAACAAATCAAAGCTGCTATTGCAAGAACTCATCTCTTATCCATCCTTCTCTATGCCTCCCCTTCCTTACTAATCTCCGCCGGAGTGATCAGAACAAAATGGAATCTTGTTATAACAAAATAGCCAAGTTCGCTACTGAAACCTCATACAAATCCCACCACTGTCTCACCCTTAACCAACTCAATTCACATAAGCTACCTCTACTTCTGTTTAATCAACTCACAATAGTGCATAATCTCTTTTACCTTCCAGGAAACCCCCCCCCCCTGCACTTCAAAATATAATTAACCCCCACATCCCTACCAGAGCCTTACGATATAGTTCTCAGAACCTAATAAGCATTATCAGATACAAAAATTATGCTGGCAAATCTCTCTTTGCCTGCACAGTTGCCAAAATCTGGAACTCACTATCTAGCCAAATAACCTCCAGTACCTCCACTATTCAATTTAAGAGAACCCACTTCTCAAACAATTGACTTTGTTCATGCTACTCCCCCTGTTAATTTGCACCAATACCATGTTCAAGGATTCTACTAAAGGTCCCCTAATTACTTTCACTGTAAAGCTTAATAATCACTGTTATTTCTGTAACAAAATATTGAGAGTACTCCTAATTTAGAAAGACAAAAAAAATGTTCTTTTATTTATATCTTATATTCTATATAAACCCTACTACTAGATTGCTGTATGCTGACTTTACTAAAGGAATTGTTAATCTGTGCATAACTTATGTTTCTATGGAACCTATATCTCTGTATGATATTCTTGTGTAATTTTTTTATGACATGCTATTTGAGCTTTTCTTCCTGGGTCTATGCTGAAAATGGATATGTGTCCAGTCGGACTTTCCCGGTTAACAAATGTAAAATAAAATAAAATAAAATAAATAAAATAATTCAAGGTTACATATGTGACACTGACAGTGGTGCCCTGCTCTCCTGCTGTGTGAGTGTGCTACTCCCGTACTCCGCCTTAATTTATGTCACCCTAGGAATTGGCAGCAGTGACCACTAGCCATGACAGGGTGACACTTGAGGGACATTTATCGGAAGAAACCGCTTGGTGTATGTACTTACCTTGCTGTCATTTGCAGCCTTGGGGTTGAACACTGGAAGTGATGTACACAGTGTATTAGCACAGCCTTCTTACAGCTAATAGAAACATTTCTTTACCTGGCAGACCTGTGGAGGAAATTTCTGTTAATACTACCTGACTGTTTCTACACATATTCACATATTCTTGGGTGAAATTATGCATACAGCTTACTACCACTCCCGGGATTCAAACCATGCCTGTTTGTGCAAAAAGGTAGAACAAGGGTGTGTTTCATCATAATGAGCAATTGAGGAACTGCTGTCTTTTGCTTGACTCTTTTCTGCCTAACACTCTCTTGGTCGGACAATCTGACCTTATAATTCTGACATTCATACATGGCAGGTAGTTCTTGTACTGTTATAATTCTGACATTCATACATGGCAGGTAGTTCTTGTACTGTGTATTAATACTTTGACATATTACAATCTGGAAAGCAATGGTTAACACAAATCACTGCTGTAGGAGATCAGTTTACACATTACTATTCAGGGATCAGATCTTGGTGCATGGAACATTTCATATGGTTGCTGTCCTATTTTTTAGCTTAACAATCTTTGTCAGATGAGCCTCAATTAATTAATGCTGTCAGAGCCATAGTTACTGTGCAGAACATGTACACATTTAGATTCATACTGTCACATACCAAAGTAAACACAACAGTCTGGAGTTTTTAGTTTTATTGAAGGGTACTGCCACTTTTCTCAATAGATATCCTGTATATCACTATTACTCTGCTAACGTCTCATTTATTCATTACACACAGTACACATTTTAACCTACTGGCAGTTGACATTCTACTCCTTTCTATTTATTTACCCTGAAAACTGCAAGCTAGATTTGTACTCACCAGTCTCCCAATGCAACCTTAGCAACCTGCTGGCATGGGCATCTATGTTCGCAGCCCTGTCATCTGCAGCTGTACGGGAGATAAAGAAACATTTATGCATACCTATCAACCACATACGCAGGCTGGACTTTGGTAAACACAAATTGATACTGATAACACACTCCTGGGACATTCTCTACTCATGCGTCTTGGGTCCACTGGTCCAAGAGCTCCCTCTTCCTATGCTTGAGGTCAGCAAAATGGTGACAGACCTGCTCACCAGTTCAAGGGATGGCAGTAGTACTGGTGAGATCACATGTGAGATGGTCCCAGGCCTCTGCTTTGTATTGGGAGCCCTGGTAATGGTCCTGCAGCAGTCTCTCCTCATGGTCTTTCACTAGGAGTCCAACTATGATCCCGGACTCCTGAATGCTCCAGCAAAATCCCTCTCTTATGCCAGCCATAGTGCCTGCAAAGATGAGCTGTATTCCAACCTGTGAAGTTTAAATAGAGCCAAATTCCCACCCTTTGCATCATTGGACCATTTTAAATATGCTGAGCTAAACTAAGTGGTGTGCAAACCCGCTTAGCTAAGGTTGGCAGTGCTAAAAGGGTTAGATGTTGAGCACTGCATACCAATGCGCAAATCTGATTAGCTGGGCTGCTTATTGCTTAGCATTTACATTTAAGCAATGCTTACAGCAGCTTAGCATAGCTGAGCACTACTTAGCATTGCTCAGATTTTATTTTATAGAGTTTCAAGATTGTGGGATTGATTCATCTTTACTAACATATTATAATTTTATGTTTACCTTGCATGATATCCCCCTATGTGCTTTCACTACATTATATTCTTGTATGACTATACTGTATGGGGCACTTGTGTTTATATGGGGGTTTCACATCTTTTCTAGACTGACACCTCACTTTTGAACCTGCTATACTACCCTGGTTGACAAAAACAGTTGCTACATAATTTAAGTTAACAAAACTAATTTTAACACTACTTTCCCATAGAAATATAAGTTCCCTGCATTGGTACTCAAACCATGAACACCTGCATATAAAGCCAAGCCTCTAACCACTACACTATATCATTGTTTTCACTTGCAAACTTGCATTTATCTCCTATGGGATGTTTCAGCTATGGTAAGAGGAGAACCATAACGCACACACCCGCTTAGCTATGCTTAAACATTCCTTAGCCTAGAAAAAGACATGTATGTATTATTATTATATTATTATGTTATGTAATTGAGTCTTGTGGTGTTCTGAGAACTCATTGAGGACTGCAGTTGTGAAATAATGGCATTCATTTGGCTTTCAGGCTTCTATCCTTCAGGGACTCCTGCTAATGCATATCCTGTTTTTCTATCAACATTCTAAGTGTGTGAGGGCAATTTTTCAGATGTGTCCCTATTTTATTGTTTTTACCCCCATTATTTGTGCCTTTGTCCACATGCACTGCTGTTAGAGAATATTGGCATACATTTGCTTTCAGACTTCTACCCTTCGGTAATTCATGTTAATATATGGCCTGTTTTCTATCAACTTTCTACATTTCGTGGGCAATGTGTGTGTTTTATCCTTTTTGAGGGATTTATCCCCCATTATTTGTGCATTTGTACACATTTCCTGCTTTAGCGGGTTGCAGAGGTGTTGTACGGCACTTTGGCAATGCGGGGGATGTGTCACAGAACCTGTTACACACCCCCTGCATTGCTTTCTTTATGCCAATGTCTATTTCAGTGTCTGTGGACACTGAAATGATCATTATTTCATTTCAGTGTCCATGGACACTGAAATACTAGCATAATATTAGAGTAAATCTCTAATATTATGCCAGATCAATTTGGAAAGTGCCGTATGGCACTTTCTGTGTGCAGGAGGTGTGTTCAAAGTCCATGCACTACTTGGACACACCCCCTGCATTTGTTCATGGTTCATGTCTACATAGGTAGAACAGCAGCGTGCCTTCATGAATATTCAAGGTGCACTGCTGTGCTGTATGGACATGAACCACTCCATACAAGAATAGTTTTATTCTTGCATGGAGTTTATTGAATCCCGGGGCCAGTCTAATGTCAGAGTGATAGTCCCACCCACCCACCTTAATAAAGTATGCTAATCCCAACTTTGCCAGGCCCTAACCATGTGCCTTACTTAGGAAAAAGTCTTTTCCCTAACACTACCGCTATTTAGACAAGTTTGGTCTGAATTTTTGGTAGGGTTCTGCTTTATGGATCAGGAAAGGAATTTGTTTTCATTTTTCAGTCTATTGGGTTTCAGGTTTTTCTGCTCTCTCTGAAATGAATGTTTAGTATGTTTTGCTTTCTTTTCTGTGTTAACCATTTAAAATGTTAACCATTCATGCTATACTTACACATACACACACATATATATATATATATATCTCGAGAGAGAGAGAGGCCGCGATCTCTAGACAGAGTTATAGTTATAGATACCTATAGATAAGATGTGCATGTTAAGTTACTTCATCTTAGACTATTTACATCATATATCTGTGGCAAACTGATGTGATATTCATGTGTTTATTTATGTACTTAAATATGTGTATAGTTACTTGATTTTTTTATGTTTATCATGGCTGATCCATTTGAATGAATTATTTTAAGATTGTTTATGTACTATGAATTGTTGTGAAACATTTCAGTAATAACAATGCCTGTATATAAATAATTGTATTGGGGGAAATGATGGTGTAGTACCAGTGAACATGGCTTAGAGGACAGGAATGAAGAAGCAGCTATGACAGCAAGCTTCCTGGCCTCTCGAGTCCTACAAGAGTACAGACACTCATTTATAGAGCATCACTGCTGAGGAAAGAAATAGAAAATGATGGAATGATGAATAATTGAATAAGTAGTAATAACTGAATAAGTAGTAATATGGGTAGGAGGGTTGATAGGAAGATAGTTCCCAGTATCATATGTTCATAGGTAGGTACTAGGCTATCAGCCCTAGGGCCTATACAAGCCTAGTCATAACGATCAGATGTGCTAAATGGTATCTATAAAGGAAACTTTTTGTCAATGTGGCCAGCAGTGACCTAGTTCAACCCCATTAGAGGCATACAGATCTCTATGTTCATATCAAGAAACAGATGTCAATTAAATATTTCTGATAGTGGTATATTGACAGACTGCTGTTCTTGTCTTACACTCCATTTATATTATACAGGTATTGTTAGCAGATAAGCACTCTCTTCTAACAATAATTTCCTGTTTAATATATTCTTTTATTAATTTGCAGCTTATCCACTACATTAACCATCTGCGTTTTGTCAACAGTGATGGTGAGGAGGTGTACTTTGATCGTAATGGTAACAGTCAAGCTTTGTATGACATCTTAAACTGGCAGATATCTCCCGATGGCACAATTCAGTTTGTACAGGTCGGAAGGTTTAATGGAAGTGCACCTCAAGGCCAAGAGCTGGTCTTCAATGCCAGTAGTATTGTGTGGTCTGTAGGACATAGACAGGTGGGAATTACTTTTATTTGTTACTGCGATACTCTGTCATAATGATTCATGGACAAACTACATGGTGATAATGACAACATTCACAGCTGAATAATTTCATGCATAATTCTTCTACTGCATTCCTTTCTAGCTGACCAAATACAGATTAAAATGGGGCCTATCTTTACTAAGTGATTAGAGAAGTCAGTGCCTTCTTTCTCCTATCCATGGACACTTACCATGATGGTGGCAGAATTTTGCAGTAAGAGAAAACAACATGTGCTCAATATACCTCAATCTGAAAAGCAGAGCTCTGAATATACTAAATTGCAGTTCTGACTTTTCATGTTTCATGCCATAAGAACATACAGACATTTGTGGTATAAACAAGGTAACAGCCTGTAATTGCCTGTTAATAACTGGCAGTGCATTTGTAATATGAAGTCAAAGCTAAGTGACAGAGCACATACAATGGTATGTGTCCAGGACTTGTTTTAGATTACTTTTGAGAATTTGAAGACCTTTAACAGCACAGTAAGCAAGTGCCATACATTTTCTGAGGGGCTGAAGTAACTTCTCTCAAATTCCTCATTGTATGCAGCAGAGAGAAGATCAAGAAGCATCATTAGCTTATAAAATCATTAAAAATCAAAAGATAATAAGACACAACAATTTATATTTTGATTAATGTGTATCTACCAAAGACAGAAAAGCATTTTTATAAGTGTATCTAATTCTAAATGTCATGTCTTGTGATTCAAAGGAAATTGTTGTACCAGTTACCTTACGGTTTTGTCTGTTATTGAATACAATGCCATATTTTGTAGGATTTGATGAAGACACATGTAACAGCTTGAAAAGTAAAATTAATTCTATTGTAGAAAAATCATAAGGTTAGAAACACTGAATTATTCAAAAGGGCTTCCATAACTGTTATTATATTCTGTTCTTATAGATAGAAAGCCTGGCCTATGAGGCAGCGTTTTGGTTCAGTACTGCTGCAGAGGCTAACAGCAGATCAGGAAACGTAATATTAAAAACAAATATCAACAGCTGACAAATATTACACAACACGCATAAGGTTTCTCTTAGAATATGAGGAGGTTGGCTCAGATCCACATACACGCCTACACACACACACAAGCACACACACACACACACACATCTAGTGTGTGTGTGTGTGTGTGTGTGTGTGTGTGTGTGTGTGTGTGTGTGTGTGTGTATCACTGTCTGCCTGCTGTTTAGGTGTGTAGGTAATAGAGAACCAGTTGATTGGGTTTTAACTACACAAACTTTTCTGAAAACAATCACCAGTTAAAGCAGCCCAAAAGTTTACTGTTTAGGCACATTAGCTAGGCTCACTCTTTTTGCAATACTGTTGTGTATTTTAATGGGCAGCATCTCCTTTTCACATTGTTGAGAGACCATGAAGTTAATATATATAAGTTCAGGGCTTTACCAACATTATTTTACATTTGTTAACCGGGAAATTCCGACTGGACCAGGTCCATTTTCAGCGGAGGCCCGGGGAGAAAAGCTCCAACATCAAGTTATACAAATACAGTACATCCAGCATAATACACAAAACAGGTTACATCATGTATGCTGAGCATAGTAATATAACAAGAATTAATAAAAAACACTCCAGGTAAAAGATATAGAACATGGGTAAAAAGACAATGTCAGTCATACTTTGGTAAGAAAAGAAAATATATCAAGTAAGATTCTACAGTTAAAAGTACCCTTTCAGATGACCAAGCCTACAGGGGATCAGAGCTCCAGCATGTGATCAGAGAGGAATTTGGGGAGTTAATAGTAGTATGGGTAGGGTTATGTGATACAAGGGCATAACCATGTACTAAGAAGGTGTGATTTGAGGGAGTTTTTGAATATGGATGTGGAGGGGGCAGTGGACACAGATAGGGGAAGAGAGTTCCAATTTCTGGCAACGGTGTGAGCACTTTCCCTGCATTATTGTTAGCCTTGGTGATGGAGAGGAGAGATTTTTCACTGGATCTTAGGTATCGGTTTGTAGTATAGATAGTAAGTAGGTTGGATAATGAGGGGGTTTTTTCAGGATATTTGAGAATATTGTAGGCTGTGCCCAGCTGGTGATAGTTAAGTAGCTGTGGTAGCTCAAGCCATTTTAGTTCTTTTAGTGCAGCACAGTGATGGGTTCTATAGGTTGAGTTAGTAGCAAACTTGGCTATTTTATTGTAGCATGATTCTAGTTTGTCTAGGTCACATTGTCTGATTTGGGTAAAGATTGGTGCTGCGTATAATAGAGTTGAGAGGAGGTGGCTTTGTGCAAGAGTGACTCTTGCTTTTGTGAGAGAAAGGACTTATGCCTGTATAGGAGCCTAGTTTTTGTGTACTAGTTTTATGGTATGTGAGATGTGAACATCAAAGTGGAGATTATTGTCTATTTCAATGCCCAGAAGTTTGGTGTGGTTAGAAGGGAGATGGTGGTGCCGTCATTAGAGGTTATGGTAAAGGAGAGGGTTTTTGATCTATTAGGGGTAAATAGTAGCAGTTTTGTCTTTTTGGGATTTAGAATTAGTTGGATCCCAGATATCCATCTTTCTACTGAGATAAAGGTATCTTGAGTGAGTGTACGTAGGGTGGTGGGAGATGAGGCGGAGCAGATCAGAGTTGAAACATCTGCATATTGTATGAGTGTGGCATGTTGTGTAGAGCATTTGAGGTTATTTGTGAAAATAGAGAACAACAGCGGGCCCAGTATAGAGCCCTGTGGGACACCTATGGTGGCTGGAAGTTGTGTAGACAGAGTTCCTTTCCACTGGACTGATTGTTGCCTGTCAGACAAGTAGCTTCTGAACCAGGCCATAGTAGAGGAGGTGAAGGATAATGATGTTAGTGAGTCTAGTAGAATGGAGTGGGAGACCATATCAAATGCTTTTGAGAGGTCTAGGAAAATGGCTGATACATATTTGTTATCATTCCTGTGAAGGTTTATATAATTAGTGAAAGATAAAAGGGCTGTGGTAGTGCTGTGATGTGGACGGAAACCGTGTTGTGTGGTAGATAGTAGATTATGTGTGTTAAGAAATGTCATCACTTGCAAGTGGATGCATTTCTCAAGAATTTTGGATAAGGGGCAAAGGATGGCAATAGGTCAGTAGTTGGAGAATTCATAAGAATTACCTCCTTTATGGAGAGGAATGATGCGAGATACTTTCCAGAGTTTGGGTTATGTAGGATTCTAGTATGGAGCGGTTGATAAGGATGGAGACAGGATATGATAAGGAGTCACTAGCCATTTTTAGGTATGCAGCAGGTATGTTATCAGCTGCTAGTGTGGTTGGCTTTAGTTTTAGGAGGAGTTTTTTGATAGTTGAGGTGGGCACTGGTGATAGGCTGAAAGAGGGGGTGGTGTGGAATAGGTTATGTTGTGACTGAGGTAGAATGTTTTTGGTTATTTGACTGGACAGGGCCAAGATGGATTTAGTAAAATGGTTATTAAATTGAGAAGCTGTGTCTAGGGTATTGTTAGTAGAGATGGGTGCTGGGGTTGTGGTTTTGCCTGGCTTTAGTAGGGAGTTAATGGCATGCCAGAATTTTTGTGGACTATTTGAATATTTCCTTTAGGCGCTAAGAAAATAGTTTTGTTTGCTTATTTTGGATTCAGCCTTGGCCTTGTTTATAAGCTGTTGATAGTATTGTCTGGAGCTAGGGGTTTTGTCAGTTTTCCAGATTTTCCAGGCTTTATCTCTAGCTTTTAGTAAGGCTCTGGTGTCTCTATTTAGCCAGGGTGCGTAGTTGGCTTTAACTCTGATCTTTCTGCTGGGAGCTAGACTATTAAGGATGCTAGAGAAGGTTGTATTGAAGTAGTCTACTGCCTGGTCTAACCCGAGTGTCCGTAGTGGTTCCCAGTTGCAGTGGCTTAGGACAGTATTTAGGTATCGTGGGGTAAGGTTACGGTCATCTCGTACAAATTTGTAGACTACTGGTTTGGGATGATTGGAGTGTTTCTGGAGTAGGAAGGTGGGGAGATGATCACTTAAGTCATCTGGGAGGCAGCCTACTGTATAGTTTTGTTTGGGATAGTTGGTTAGTGTCCAGTCCAGTATGGATTCTCTCTTTGTTTTCTCATCTATTCTAGTTGGTTCTTTAATTAGTTGAGAGAACCCATATAGATTGATATGTGTAGAGGGGCTGCTGGAGTTACAGGTTGCCCAGTCAGTGTTAAGGTCTCCTAGTAGGATCGTTTCCTGAGGTAGATTGTCCTTTGTCCAGTGTAGGATGTCTTCTATTATGAGCGAGTTGTTGCCTGGAGGTATATAGCAGCATATTATATTAATCTTCTTGGTGTTTCTTATGGATAGGACAGAAAACAGGACTTCAGCAGTTTGAAAAGTGGGTGGTGTGGTGTGCAGGAGCTGGAGGTTAAGGGTGTTTTTAAAGAGAATGGCTACTCCTCCTCCTTTCCTGTTTGTTCTATCAGATCTAAGTGTATTATACCCTGGGGGAAGAAAGACTTCATCTTGGATACTGGGTGTAAGCCAGGTTTCTGTAATGGCGAGTATATCAGGGTTGTAGTGGGCTATGAATGCATGTAGGTCTGTTAGCTTATTGGTAATACTTCTTATGTTGAGAATTAGGATTAGCAGGTCAGATGTTTGTCTAGCCGAGAGGGGACCTGGATTTGGGTGAATGTCACCAGAGGTTAGCAGAATTTGTAGGAGTGTCAGTATGTGTTTTTTAATATTAATTGTTTGGGAGCTTGGTCTATGAGAGTTTTTCTTAGTGTGATGAGATGGTGTAATTTTTGTTAGTGAGTAATATGTAGTTGTAAGATTTATGATTGTAGGGCAGATGTAGAAGTCTGAGTGAGTTTGAGAGGGTGGGCTAGTGTGGGTAGTGTGATAGCAGTTGTGCAACGGTAGATCTGTTTGTAAGGAAGTTAGGAAGGTTAGCGATAGTAGAGCTAGTGATAGGGATGTGAGTGTGGGTAACATGATACTACTTTGAGTGAGAAGTACAACTAGGATTCCTGGTTGGTTGTGTGTGAGGGTAGAGTTGTGTTGCCTGAGAATGTGTTTTGGGAGTGGGATATAATTGGATTGGGGAGTGGGGGGAGGTAGGATGAGTGGGTTGGGCTAGTCATTAGGGGTTGGACTACTGGTCAGGTGATTAGGGGTTAGAATAAAAGGAGAAGTAGTGGGGGCGGGTGAGAATAGGGGGCAGGGAGGGGAGCGAAGCGGGCTAACACCGACTCTAAGTGTTTCTTTAGGCTTTGGTAAGTATGTAATGTTAGCTTAAATTGTAATATGTTCAACTGAAATTTTAACTGTAATTTAATATGTTTGCACAAAGTTATAGGCTATGTTATGGGCACAGAGTATAATTTTCTGACATTCTTAAAAGGATATAGAATTAAAGCTGCGGTTAGTTACAGATGAAACAGGAGAGGAAAATAAATGCTCTTTTATAGATTTGAGTATTTCTCAACAGAAACTTGACTTTAGTGGGGGGGGGGCACTAACTGGAGAGCAATATACAACTGTTTAGTCCTGGTGATGTACTCATCAGTACAGAGGTTTGACTAAGGAACTATACAGCAGAAATATACTAATACACTCACTAACATTTGTTTAAGTTAATGCAAGTGCGAAGCGGGCTTACACCGACTCTAAGTGTTTCTTTAGGCTTTGGTAAGTATGTAATGTTAGCTTAAATTGTAATATGTTCAACTGAAATTTTAACTGTAATTTAATATGTTTGCACAAAGTTATAGGCTATGTTATGGGCACAGAGTATAATTTTCTGACATTCTTAAAAGGATATAGAATTAAAGCTGGGGTTAGTTACAGATGAAACAGGAGAGGAAAAGAAATGCTCTTTTATAGATTTGAGTATTTCTCAACAGAAACTTGACTTTAGTGGGGGGGGGGCACTAACTGGAGAGCAATATACAACTGTTTAGTCCTGGTGATGTACTCATCAGTACAGAGGTTTGCCTAAGGAACTATACAGCAGAAATATACTAATACACTCACTAACATTTGTTTAAGTTAATGCAAGTGCGAAGCGGGCTTACACCGACTCTCAGTGTTTCTTTAGGCTTTGGTAAGTATGTAATGTTAGCTTAAATTGTAATATGTTCAACTGAAATTTTAACTGTAATTTAATATGTTTGCACAAAGTTACAGGCTATGTTATGGGCACAGAGTATAATTTTCTGACATTCTTAAAAGGATATAGAATTAAAGCTGGGGTTAGTTACAGATGAAACAGGAGAGGAAAAGAAATGCTCTTTTATAGATTTGAGTATTTCTCAACAGAAACTTGACTTTAGTTGGGGGGGGGCACTAACTGGAGAGCAATATACAACTGTTTAGTCCTGGTGATGTACTCATCAGTACAGAGGTTTGACTAAGGAACTATACAGCAGAAATATACTAATACACTCACTAACATTTGTTTAAGTTAATGCAAGTGCGAAGTGGGCTAACACCGACTCTAAGTGTTTCTTTAGGCTTTGGTAAGTATGTAATGTTAGCTTAAATTGTAATATGTTCAACTGATATTTTAACTGTAATTTAATATGTTTGCACAACGTTATAGGCTATGTTATGGGCACAGAGTATAATTTTCTGACATTCTTAAAAGGATATAGAATTAAAGCTGGGGATAGTTACAGATGAAACAGGAGAGGAAAAGAAATTCTCTTTTATAGATTTGAGTATTTCTCAACAGAAACTTGACTTTAGTTGGGGGGGGCACTAACTGGAGAGCAATATACAACTGTTTAGTCCTGGTGATGTACTCATCAGTACAGAGGTTTGACTAAGGAACTATACAGCAGAAATATACTAATACACTCACTAACATTTGTTTAAGTTAATGCAAGTGCGAAGCGGGCTAACACCGACTCTAAGTGTTTCTTTAGGCTTTGGTAAGTATGTAATGTTAGCTTAAATTGTAATATGTTCAACTGAAATTTTAACTGTAATTTAATATGTTTGCACAAAGTTATAGGCTATGTTATGGGCACAGAGTATAATTTTCTGACATTCTTAAAAGGATATAGAATTAAAGCTGGGGTTAGTTACAGATGAAACAGGAGAGGAAAAGAAATGCTCTTTTATAGATTTGAGTATTTCTCAACAGAAACTTGACTTTAGTTGGGGGGGCACTAACTGGAGAGCAATATACAACTGTTTAGTCCTGGTGATGTACTCATCAGTACAGAGGTTTGACTAAGGAACTATACAGCAGAAATATACTAATACACTCACTAACATTTGTTTAAGTTAATGCAAGTGCTGGCTAACACCGACTCTAAGTGTTTCTTTAGGCTTTGGTAAGTATGTAATGTTAGCTTAAATTGTAATATGTTCAACTGAAATTTTAACTGTAATTTAATATGTTTGCACAAAGTTATAGGCTATGTTATGGGCACAGAGTATAATTTTCTGACATTCTTAAAAGGATATAGAATTAAAGCTGGGGATAGTTACAGATGAAACAGGAGAGGAAAAAAAATGCTCTTTTATAGATTTGAGTATTTCTCAACAGAAACTTGACTTTAGTTGGGGGGGCACTAACTGGAGAGCAATATACAACTGTTTAGTCCTGGTGATGTACTCATCAGTACAGATGTTTGACTATGGAACTATACAGCAGAAATATATTAATACACTCACTAACATTTGTTTAAGTTAATGCAAGTGCGAAGCGGGCTAACACAGACTCTAAGTGTTTCTTTAGGCTTTGGTAAGTATGTAATGTTAGCTTAAATTGTAATATGTTCAACTGAAATTTTAACTGTAATTTAATATGTTTGCACAAAGTTATAGGCTATGTTATGGGCACAGAGTATAATTTTCTGACATTCTTAAAAGGATATAGAATTAAAGCTGGGGTTAGTTACAGATGAAACAGGAGAGGAAAAGAAATGCTCTTTTACAGATTTGAGTATTTCTCAACAGAAACTTGACTTTAGTTGGGGGGGGCACTAACTGGAGAGCAATATACAACTGTTTAGTCCTGGTGATGTACTCATCAGTACAGAGGTTTGACTAAGGAACTATACAGCAGAAATATACTAATACACTCACTAACATTTGTTTAAGTTAATGCAAGTGCGAAGCGGGCTAACACCGACTCTAAGTGTTTCTTTAGGCTTTGGTAAGTATGTAATGTTAGCTTAAATTGTAATATGTTCAACTGAAATTTTAACTGTAATTTCATATGTTTGCACAAAGTTACAGGCTATGTTATGGGCACAGAGTATAATTTTCTGACATTCTTAAAAGGATATAGAATTAAAGCTGGGGTTAGTTACAGATGAAACAGGAGAGGAAAAGAAATGCTCTTTTATAGATTTGAGTATTTCTCAACAGAAACTTGACTTTAGTTGGGGGGGGGCACTAACTGGAGAGCAATATACAACTGTTTAGTCCTGGTGATGTACTCATCAGTACAGAGGTTTGACTAAGGAACTATACAGCAGAAATATACTAATACACTCACTAACATTTGTTTAAGTTAATGCAAGTGCGAAGCGGGCTAACACCGACTCTAAGTGTTTCTTTAGGCTTTGGTAAGTATGTAATGTTAGCTTAAATTGTAATATGTTCAACTGAAATTTTAACTGTAATTTAATATGTTTGCACAAAGTTATAGGCTATGTTATGGGCACAGAGTATAATTTTCTGACATTCTTAAAAGGATATAGAATTAAAGCTGGGGTTAGTTACAGATGAAACAGGAGAGGAAAAGAAATGCTCTTTTATAGATTTGAGTATTTCTCAACAGAAACTTGACTTTAGTTGGGGGGGGGCACTAACTGGAGAGCAATATACAACTGTTTAGTCCTGGTGATGTACTCATCAGTACAGTGGTTTGACTAAGGAACTATACAGCAGAAATATACTAATACACTCACTAACATTTGTTTAAGTTAATGCAAGTGCGAAGCGGGTTAACACCAACTCTAAGTGTTTTTTTAGGCTTTTGTAAGTATGTAATGTTAGCTTAAATTGTAATATGTTCAACTGAAATTTTAACTGTAATTTAATATGTTTGCACAAAGTTATAGGCTATGTTATGGGCACAGAGTATAATTTTCTGACATTCTTAAAAGGATATAGAATTAAAGCTGGGGTTAGTTACAGATGAAACAGGAGAGGAAAAGAAATGCTCTTTTATAGATTTGAGTATTTCTCAACAGAAACTTGACTTTAGTTGGGGGGGGCACTAACTGGAGAGCAATATACAACTGTTTAGTCCTGGTGATGTACTCATCAGTACAGAGGTTTGACTAAGGAACTATACAGCAGAAATATACTAATACACTCACTAACATTTGTTTAAGTTAATGCAAGTAAGGTATTTTACTGTCTAGACACTTGGAAGTTAAGCACCTACATTAGTATTTAGTCGTTTTAGTTGCAGGACAAGTGTCTTTGGGTGCCCAGTGCTCAAGAGAAACAACTGAAATTTCTACTGCTTGATATGGGGGGCAGAGACCTGCTTGACCTGAAGGATTGTTTGGATTACTGAAAGAAAAATAGAAGAAAAATGTAAGAGAGCATTAGGTTAAGGCAGCACATACTGTGTGACCAGTCAGATTGGATTTTTGTTTAGCAATAGTCAATAACAAAAACATCAGACAATGGTTAATCCTGCTTCAGCACCTGATAACATAAAATATTTTCTTATGGCAACATACAAATATAAAATGTAAATATAGAAAGCAGTCCTCTACTAAATTAAGCAAGATACACTTTCAATGTATTTAAAAACTAGTCAATGCAGTTAGACAGAGCAGTGAAATGCAGCATGTGAAATAGCCCTTCTGGCTCTATAACAGTAAACAAGGAAAACAGAACATATCTAGGTGCATATGTGACAGCAGTTCAGTAAGCAGAATTATCTAAAGGCATCCTGCAGTGTTAAACATAACAGAAACATATAGTATAAGCTGTTGTACTAAAGCATTAGGAATTAAACCACAATATACAGCATACCTTGAATGCAAAAACCTTACAGTAGGATGATTACACACCAAGGGAGACAAACAGCTGCTGTTGGATTTGAAACAAAAAAACAAAATGGCACCCTGGGTTTAAATTACCTCAGGTTATCCAATACAGAACAAGAGCTGGAGGAGGGAGGGGTAAAGACTACAGGGAAGGAGAAGGCTAGCCAATGGTTAAATGAACTCTGCAGACACTCACTGTGAAGTGCAAAAGGAATAGAAACCACTCATTGAACCTTAAGAAAAGGTATGCTACTTTGCACAGTCACTCTACTTTATACTATAAAATCAAGGCAAATGTAGACATTATCCAATTTACCCTGACATTCTTAAAAGGATATAGAATTAAAGCTGGGGTTAGTTACAAATGAAACAGGAGAGGAAAATAAATGCTCTTTTATAGATTTGAGTATTTCTCAACAGAAACTTGACTTTAGTTGGGGGGGGGCACTAACTGGAGAGCAATATACAACTGTTTAGTCCTGGTGATGTACTCGTCAGTTCAGAGGTTTGACTAAGGAACTATACAGCAGAAATATACTAATGCACTCACTAACATTTGTTTAAGTTAATGCAAGTAAGGTATTTTACTGTCTAGACACTTGGAAGTTAAGCACCTACATTAGTATTTAGTCGTTTTAGTTGCAGGACAAGTGTCTGTGGGTGCCCAGTGCTCAAGAGAAACAACTGAAATTTCTACTGCTTGATATGGGGGGCAGAGACCTGCTTGACCTGAAGGATGGTTTGGATTAATTAGTATTTAGTCGTTTTAGTTGCAGGACAAGTGTCTGTGGGTGCCCAGTGCTCAAGAGAAACAACTGAAATTTCTACTGCTTGATATGGGGGGCAGAGACCTGCTTGACTTGAAGGATGGTTTGGATTAATTAGTATTTAGTCGTTTTAGTTGCAGGACAAGTGAAGTGTCTGTGGGTGCCCAGTGCTCAAGAGAAACAACTGAAATTTCTACTGCTTGATATGGGGGGCAGAGACCTGCTTGACCTGAAGGATGGTTTGGATTAATTAGTATTTAGTCATTTTAGTTGCAGGACAAGTGTCTGTGGGTGCCCAGTGCTCAAGAGAAACAACTGAAATTTCTACTGCTTGATATGGGGGGCAGAGACCTGCTTGACCTGAAGGATGGTTTGGATTAATTGAATGCAAAATCTTACAGTAGGATGATTACACACCAAGGGAGACAAACAGCTGCTGTTGGATTTATATATACATATATAATGCTGTTGGATTTATATATACATTTATATATATACATATATAAATATATATATATATATATATATATATAAATATTTGAAGTGTATGTGTGCATGTGTGTGTGTGTGTGTGTGTGTGTGTGTGTGTGTGTGTGTGTGTGTGTGTGTGTGTGTGTGTGTGTGTGTGTGTGTAAAGTGGAAAATACTGGTACTGTGTTATGGTACTCAAGCTTCTTGAAGGCCGTTAGATCAGGCCATACGTTTCACAACAGATGAAGCTAAGAACCAACGATGAGCTTATGTGTTTTTGTAGCATTTTTTGTATAACCATCTACAGCTGACCATCATCTCTTCTACTCCATTCAACCAACTGACCCATTTGTTTCCCTTCATCCCCCTGTAGGCAAAGGTTGGGTTGATTAGGGAGACAGGAGCCCTGCCTCCTCTCAATGTCATTTCTAGGGTCATTTCAGGGAGCTGATCAAATGATGTGACAATTCCCACCTCCATTGTGACATGTCTGTCTTTTAGGCTGTACCGTCAAGCAGCATTCAGTGGTGCACTAGAAGTCTACAACCTTGGCAACCCACATCTACAGTCTGGCATGTACTCTTCTGCATTCTCTGGCAACACTTTTTTCTGGAGCACATTACCCATCTCTCCCCATAAAAAGAGGGGACCATCCTGTTCACTCCTCTTCCTCCCTTATTTGGCTCCTCCAGAGCTGGACCTACAAATTAACCCCAGTTACCTCGGTTATAGACAGTACTCCATCCTTCTATGTCATAGAGCTGTTAAATGGCACTGTATTTTACTGTTACAATATGCACAGACATACACACAGACACACACACAGACACATACACACACACATGCACACTCACACACACACACACACACACACACACACACACACACACACACACACACACACACACACACACACACACTCACACACTTTGATTCTCTGACTTCTTATTCTTTAATTTGCATAGCATATAATTCTCTCAAACTACTGCGGTGGTGGTGCTGCGGTAGCGTTGTTGCCTCACAGTTAGACGTTGCCCGTTCGATTCTCAGTTAGAGCATCTTCTGTGTGGTGACATGCGTGAATGGGCATTCCTTCGTTGAAGGTTGTGCGTTAGGCCCGGCAAGCCAATACGTAAAAATCTGCTGCCAATCATTAGCGGACGGCAGTTCTGCTGTGGCGACGCCTAACTGGGAAAAGCCGAAAGACACAAACAAACAAACAATAATTCTCTCAAACTATGAATGGGAAATGTAAAGTCCAATCACAAGCCAAATTATTTATTTGCTCAAGATACTAAAACAGACCTCAAATGCACTAATTTTACTACAGTTTATATAACAATGTCTGAAGAAAAGAAATGCCTTATCAACCTCATCAACACAGCCTCCTCCCTACTGCTGAAGTTGCAGATTTTTCTTTGTAGAGGCATTATTTCTTTTTCTCATCTCTCATAAACACTCATGTCTGCCCCATAGATCCTTGAATTTGATTGCTACTCTGATGCAAAATCCCAGTTCTAGTCACCCACCATCCTTTTTGTGAATGAAACAATACATTTTGTTTATCAGTCATGTGCTTTTAGGTTATGCCATCTGGCTCTACTAGTTCTGTTTTTTAAGATTTCAGATTATTGGGCTCCATTTTTTTATCCAATTCACTTAAAAGTTTCTATCATGTTTCCTACCTTTTTTCTTCAAGGTGATACACTTTGGAACTCCAGTAGACTCTGCATAGTACCTGTGCAGAATGTGCAAAATCTTAGGACCTTTCCTTAACCTGCCATTCTCTTGTGCTGGTCCCTATGAATATGAGGTTGCCAGAAATACATAGAATATTCCAGAATGAGTCTTACAAACTGTCACCACTGCGGGAAATACATTTCTAATTTTCTGCTTCTTAGAAGCCGAATATTTGGCCATCCTTCTTTGATGCTGACTCATAATGCTTATTATAGTTAGATTATCTGATGCGATTATTTCTCCTCTTCTCTGGCAACTTTCCTCATTTGTTGTTACTGCTACTTCTGTACCAGTTATTGATTCCTTACCAGTTACTGATTCCTTTCTTGAGTTTTAGCTTCCCAAATGGATTGTTTTGTATTTTTATGTTAAACTTAAGGTACCATGTTAAAGTCCTGTCCTAATTTTCTGGGAGTCTGACATTTTTTTCATACTTTCTATAACTTCTTATGTACAAGCAGTGTTCAATACCTTCATGTAGTCAGCCAAAAAAAAAATTCCTCTAAAACCCCAACAAAGTCAAATGTACACCCAGTGAAAATAGCTGGGCCCAAGTAATGACACCTGTATTATGCCTTAAATACTTTAGATAACATGTACTTGTCAGTGATAAAGGAGTGACTAGCTGATGCAATTTTTCTACCTTTACATCAAACATTTCACAGCATGAACCAACATATCCTGCTAAAGACATTTGTGAATACAGGCTTTGGTGTCAGCACTGTCAGCTAGATCAAAACATATTTATTAAATAGAACTTTTAAAGTTCAGGCTGGTAATATCACATCCAATAAGGGGATCTGTTAAAGAGCATGGTCTCTATTATTTTACACTTGGTCCACTACTGTTAGTACTATTTATGAATGGCATTAACTCGTTTACTCTCCCTACTAACATTACTGTCTACGCAGATGAAATTCTTCTACACAAAAACACATATACCTCAGTACATCTAGACAACAATATCTGCAAAAAGACTCTTCTAATCTATTTCTATGATTAATCAAAAATCTACTTACTGTCAATATCTGAAAAATGCAGCAATGAGCTTTGCATACAGCAGAAATTTTCCAAATCAACCCCTTCACCAGCAATGATTCCCAACACTGATTGGATAAATATTGTACACTAATGCAAATATGTTGGCCTTACCTTAGGTCCTGCAATGAAATTAAAATAACAAACAAGTTTGTGTGTGTGTGTGTGTGTGTGTGTGTGTGTGTGTGTGTGTGTGTGTGTGTGTGTGTGTGTGTGTGTGTGTGTGTGTGTGTGTTTATATTAACTGAATTTTCTGGTAACTTAATGCTGTTGCTCCATTTCAAATCACTTAACCCCTGAAGCGAGAAAAACTGTAGCAAAGAGCGTATTATACCCAGAGCAATATATACTGTTTTGCTCTCTCACTCTGTTCAGCACAGAAACACACAAACACACATTTAAATTGTTTGTTTAGGATTTTGAGAGCACTGTTCATTACAGTATTCCTGTGATTTCCAGAGCACTGTTCATCACAGTATTCCTATGATTTCCAGAGCACTGTTCATCACAGCATTCATATGATTTCCAGAGTGCTGTTCATCACAGTATTCCTAGGATTTTGAGAGCACTGTTCATCACAGCATTCCTAGGATTTCCAGAGCACTGTTCATCACACTATTCCTAGGATTTCCAGAGCACTGTTCATCACAGTATTTCTAGGATTTCCAGAGTGCTGTTCATCACAGTACTCCTAGGATTTCCAAAGCACTGTTCATCACAGTACTCCCAGGATATCCAGAGCACTGTTCATCACAGTATTCCTAGGATTTCCAGAGTGATGTTCATCACAGTATTTCACCCAGATGTGTGAATTACTGCTTTATCACTATGCTACTGAGATGTTGTGTTTTTCTTTGTAAAAAGAAATGTAGGATACTCAGATATAAAATGTTGTGTTTATGCAGCTGAGACAAGGCTGAAAGTGCCATAGGCCCAGTCTAACTACATTGTTACAGAGAAAACTAAACTAATAAATAGCATAAAGGTCACCATCTTGTGAAAAACACCAAATAAATTATCTTGTTCTGCACAACAGCACAACATGAAAATGGCTTCCTAAGTTTAGCTCAAAGCAAGTTACTTCGATCATCAAAACATTGTACCAAAAGTGTCAAATGTTAATATCGCCAACTCTTCAAAAATGATGCAAGAAGAATGTTGAGCTGAGGCATTAAATGCATGCTGCACTCAGGGAAGTTGTGCACCAGAGTTATTTTGACCCTATAAAAATCTTGCATTGTACCACAGTCTTACACATTCATGCACTAATGACCTACTGATGAAACAAATAAAAAAATATTATGCACTTCCCTTGATGTCTTGCACCACAAATACATATGAAATATGGACTATAAATAAATAAATATTAAATAAGTAAATAAATAAAGAGTAATGATTTTGTCAACTTGTATGGACCACATAATGTACTATTAAAAAGAAAAAAAAAACAATGTTGCTGCAAGCAGATTCAGTCCAGCGGTACCACCTTCAAAGGTAGCAGTCCGTTAAATCTTGCTGCAACTATGTACTTCAGTCTTAGCACTGTTTACACTGCAGTTGGAAGCTTTATTCATTCAAAACCTTGTCTGGACATTCTTTTTTTAGCATTTCGAAGAGTCAGTGATATTGATGTTCAGCACTTTCTGTATGATGTTTTGGTGACTGAAGTAATTTGCTTCAGTCTAAACTTAGGAAACCCAAAAAAATATAAGTAGCTGTTTGGGATGTACAACTAATAATATGAAGTGCATTTGAAATGTTGCTGCTTTTTCATTTTTTTAAAATTTGGTCAGGCCATGGTTTTGTTTACATGGAGTTAACTCTGTACTTGGCTAATAGTCTGCGATGCCCCTGCACTGGCCCATTCATCAAGGAGCTTCAGTCTTCACCACTAGCATCAGTAAGGGAAGTACACATTGTAAGGATGCAAGCACACACACAGTAAAGTACAATTTCCCTTAAGAGCACACAGAGATCACAGTAAGCCTGGGGCTGGTTTCTCCCTCTTTCTCCAGCTCCCCAATAAGACTCCCAACTGCCACAGCTATAGGGTTGAGATCTCAGCTAAGTGGCCAAGCCAAAACCTGAAGCACTCTCTCTGTCCAACCAGTGCTTTGTGTCCCTACCCAAGTAGCTGACACATACACACACACACACACACACACACACACACACACACACACACACACACACACACACACACACTTTGAGATTTGATTTATACACAAACACACCTTGGAAAGGCTGGCACAGGTTTGCTATGTATGCCACCTTCTGCCCAGACTATAATGTAATCACTGCCAACAACCACTCCTTATCAACTACTCTTAAGGCGCTTACCAAAGTATGTCTCACAAATATGAGCTACAATTAAAAGGTTTAAATATATTTAATAATAAATAAATAAAAGAGCAGGACAATGCTCACTCAACACAGTAACTACAAAGTTCAGAATCACAGGAAATAATTTAAAACAACATTGTAGGGCAGTCTCAACTAAATACAGAAAATATCAAAACTAATCTTTACTATATTCCAATCTATATCTAAAGATACTATGCCCTAAATAACTCACTTATAGAGCAAGGCAGATGCAGAAGTGCTGAATGAATGTTTCTAGGTCTAAGACAAGACACAAAATACCCAGACTCACTCTCTGAGATCGTTCTTAAATTAATAATACACATTACTGCTGGGATAGTCTGGATGATATCACTCTTTGTCACCTGCCTTCAGTTCCCAGGCTAAAAGTGACTAACACCTCTGTGTTAAAAGTATATAACTCTCACAAGTGCAGTTGCTAGGAAGTCACAGAGCAATAAAAATACTTTACATTTTAAACCTATTAATTATTTCTGTTTCAAGACAATAGGAAAAATTCTAGCTCTAGACATTGTGTCTGCTTGCTGTACTGAGATAACACAATTGTAAACAATTTCCACTTATTTTCTTGATGTTTTGCAAGTTAACTCTGTATGTTCTAGCTTCTACTGTTAAAACATACATTTGCACAGGTATATTGTTTACATACATTTCTGTTCTTTTCCAGTAGGATACACTGTGGTTACATTCTTGAAGCTCAGTACATAACATACAGTTCTCTTACATTTGTAGGACAGGCATATGAATCATATTACTATTCACAAATGACATGATTATTTACAAAATTCCAGATAGCTGGGCTAGCAGTATTTCCCTGGTGTCACATTTCTCCACTCCCCGAAAACTCAAGCTAGTTTTTCAAGTGACCCTTGAGAAACACTGCTTGAGAGGATTGAACCAATCTAGGAATACTTTACCACATTACCTGCCTTGAGATTCCAGCTGCCTTGGCATTGCTGACCCCAGTAGCATGCTGCACTTTCCCATCATATGCCTGCAACCCTAGACTTCACCATAGTGATTTGGTATTTTCCTGGCTGGCTCCCTGTAACCATAGATCCCTTCAGACTACTCCTGCCTTGTACTGCAAATACTTAGCACAAGGGCCTTTCTGGGACGATAAGGTTTCATCATGTTAACATGGTACAGTTTGTGCCCCTGCCTCCTGCCTAGCAGTTCTACCATGTAGTCAACATCACTGACCTTCCTTACCACCTTGTAGGGTCCCTCCCAGACTGCCTGCAGCTTGTTGTGCCTGACAGGAAAGAGAACCATTACCTGCTGCCCTAAAGCATACTCTCTAACTCAAGCATTCCTGTCATACCAGACTTTTTTCTGCTGTTGGGCTTCTGCCAGGTTCTCCTGGGCCAAGCCCATGAGTTCCTTGAGCCTTGTCCTAAGGTTTAGGGTATATGCCACAACAGATTCCTTGTAGGATTCACACTCAACTTCCCACTTATCTCAAATCAAATCTAGAGGTCCCCTCACCCTATGCCCATATAACACCTCAAAGGGTGAAAAACCTGTGGATTCTTGGGGTATATCTTTGTAAGCAAACAACAAACGGGGCACATATATGTCACAGTCCCTATTAAACTGGTCTGCAAATGGCTGTAGCATCATCTTAAGTGTAGAGTTTAACCTCTCAACAAGACCATTAGTCTAGGGATGTTAGGTGTGGTCTTTAAGTGTTTCACCCCACAGTACTTCCACAGACAAGTCAGCAGGTCTGACATGAAATTGGCACCTCTGTCAGTCAGTATTTCTTTTGGGAAACCTACCCTGCTGAAAATCTCTAAGAAAGCATTTGCCACCTTTTCTGCCTCAATGGAGGGCAGAGCCACTGCCTCAGGATATCTGGTAGCATAATCTACTACTACTAGGATATACTTTTTCCCTGTGGAGCTTGGTGTACTCAGAGGCCCAACAATATCCACAGCTACCTTTTGAAATAGCTCCGCAATCACAGGCAAAGGCATCAAAGGAGCTTTCACCTTGTCTCCTGCCTTGCCTAGCTTCTGGCACTGCTCACAGGTCCTGCAGTACCCTGTTACATTTCTGGAAATCCCAGGCCAATAGAAGTTCTGCATAATATATCTCTTTATATGTTTTATGCCCATATGACCTGCAAAGAGAATATCATGGGCTAAGGCTAGAAGTGCCAGACAGTAGGCTCTGGTGACAACCAACTGCTGTATTCTCTCACCCTCTAGCCCTCCCTCAGGGGTCCACTCTCTATACAGTAACCCTTTGTCCCAGTATACAGATTCCCCCTTCCCTTGAAAATCAGGTACCTCACTAGCTACCTCCATCAGGCCTTGTAATGTAGGATCTCAGAGCTGAGCATGTCTCAACTATCGCTTTGTAACCCTTCCCATCTCCCCTTCCACAGGGAGTCTGGTATCCTTTGACAGTGGTGCCTCACTGTCAGCCTGGGTACTACTACTCACCTCTGCCCTTGCAGTCACTCTGTCCAAGGGAACATCAGTACCCATAAGTAGCTGTGTCTCACCTTCAGTATCATTGCTACAGAGTAGCTGCCTCCCTGAAGTAACCACCTCACCAGTCTGGGCTGTAAGTGTGCGGTCTGTCTGGGTCTCCCCGAGGCTACCAGACCCACATGCTTGTCTTCAAGCCTGACTTTGTGTAACTGCAGGCTCACACCCTACTGCATTATCAAAGTCATTCCCTATCAGGACATCTGTAGGGATATCCTCAAACACACCTACTTGCTGGCTTCCTTTTCCACCCTCCCAGTCAAGGTGAACCCTAGCCAAAGGTATTTGGAATGGGGTCCTCCAAACCTCTGACTGGAGTAGACTGCTCAAGCAAGTAATGCTCCTCTGTAACATTGCAGGCTTCACAATGGTTAGGTCAGAGGCTGTGACTCTCTTAGCCATGGACTCTTTCCCATTCACTAAGATAGAATATAACCTCTTGTGGTAGATTGGTACCCTTGTTTTTCTCGAGACAATTTACTGTTGGCATTTTGTCATTCCCACTTACTGAATCTCCCACCTTTTACTCCCCACCTTGCCTCCATGGGCATCTATATGCTACATGGCCCACTGGTTGCATTTAAAACATTTAACCCTTGGTCATGGGCGTGCACCTGGGCTAAGTGGCTTCTTCTGCTACTTGCGGGCTCTGTTGGGGCAGTTTAGGCTACCCACCATGTGGTTCCTTAGACCCATGAGCAACACTGGGTGTTCCTTTCCTGTGCAATGATGCCCTGCTTGCTAGGTATAGGTATCCCTTCTTTCCCAACTCATCTGCAGTATTGTATTGTCTATCTGCTAACTACATTCTCATGTCTTCGGGCAACATGCTAAGGGCTTGTTCCCTCACCAAAAGATCTGCCAGCCCTTCATAAGTTGTGACCAGACATCCACTCACCCACCTATGAAAATAAGTGCTTAGTTCAGCAACATATTCACACACACTTTCATCTCATTTCTAGCAAACAGGTCTTTACAACATTATAATTTAAACAATCAATATCAGACAATTTGGAGACAACAGTTACAGCTTTGTAAGTCCCAGTTTTTTTTATAATTTCAGAAATGAGAAGTTGGACATTAGGAATAGATCCACACTGAAATTATAGTGGTTGATGAAGACAATATTGAAAATCAAGGATATGAACAAGAATACCCTGCTCTCACAACATCTGAAAGAATAAGCAATAGGAATAACCAAATAAATAATAATTCAAATTTTTACTGGCCTCCAACACCCCAGAACACCAAGAAATACCCGAGGGGACGTGGATGGGGCAGGAACAACAAATATTAAAAAGGGACATTTTTACTTTAATTAACAAGAATCGAGACAAAGGTGAATTAAAAATTGATTTGTTTCATGAAGGAAAACTTTTGAGTTATCAGAGTTTTAATATTTTTAATTATTCTGGAATCAATGTTAATAAAGACCATGTTTCACTTTTTAAAAAATGTTTTAAGTTTGTCCCGGGTTCTAAAATTAATTTAACTGATACCATGACAGAAATTAAGTTGTATACAAGGAAGTTAAACCTGAAACTATTTTTTCAGGATAAACCTCGAGGTAGTGTTGATGAGAGCAACTTAAGGAACAATTTTAAACTCCAAAGTACCTTTAACCCACCTGCCCACCCTGTTGTAAATACTTTTGAACATCTTTGTTTGAAAGAAACTCATTCAGTTTTAGGGTAAAAAAAGAGAGTATTTTTTAAATTAACAAAGGATGAGAATTTAATTTTAAGGCAGTTAAGAGAAAATTATTCTATTCGGGTCATGAAACCTGACAAGGGGGGAGGGATGGTGACAGTAGATAGTTTTGACTACAGTGCTAAAATTGATGGAAAATTTCTATGATTCTGATAAATATTTAGAAGTTTCATTAAATGAAATCAGAATCACTCATCATAAAGTGCAGCTGTTTCTTGAAGATTCACTGTTTCAGGGGACTATCTCTGAAGATTTATATAATTTTTAAGAAGTGATTACCCAACTATCCCTTATGCCTTTGGTATACCTAAGGTACACAAGCATATTTTGAATCCCCCTTACAGAATTATTATTGCTACACATGATAGTTTTACTTACCCTTTGGGAGTCTTTATTGATCGAATTTTAAAGAATACAGTTTTTTCTGTAGATTATATTTTAAGAGACTCCTGGGACTTTTTGGCCAGATTCAAAAAAATATTTTTAGTGAGAGCACTGTTTTTGAAATGACGGACATGATTGATTTGTTCACATCAATCCCACATAGTGAAAGTTTGGAATTATTCTCAGAAGCAATTGTTAAGGTAACAGATCTGAGTAGTACTATGATATATTTTATTTGAAATACTATGGAGTTAATTTTAGAAAACGACTTTTTCACCTTTGAAGGTTGTTACTTTAAGCAAATTAAAAGCGTAGCCATGGGGGCCAGTTGTGCCCCCATATATGCTAATTTGGTGATGTACACTTGGGAACAGAAATATACTTTCATACCCAGATTTGTTGACAGATGTTTTTTTTTACTTTCGTTTTCTTGATGATATTTTTATTTTATGGAAGGAAAATACTATTGAGGAACATAACTTGGATTATTTGAACAGTTTAGATTCCTTCCTAAGGTTTACAAACAACAGTTCTGAATCAAGCATTGACTATCTTGATGTTACCATTTATAAGGATCTGGAACAGTTAAACTTCTTTTCCACTATTTATAGAAAAAATACATTCTCCAATAGTTACCTGGATTTAAATAGCCAGCATCCAGGACATACTAAAAAGAATATTCTTAAGGGCCAGTAAGTGAGAGGGGCCAGAATGTGTTCTGATTGGAACAGTTTTAGGAAGGAAGTTCTGCTCATATCTGAAATGTTTTTTGATAGAGGCTACTCTAGGGATTTCATCTTAAGAACAGTAAAAGAGGTTATTTCAACTTGGGATATTAAATTTAAACCCATTTTGGGAATTGGTTACGACCAAATAAAAGTACAAAAGGATGTTGTGAAGAATAATTATGATGACAGTATGGTTATTGAATATGGAGATGGGACTAAGGAGGTTCAAAACATTTTGAAAAAAATATTAGGTATTATTTAATTCCAATTAATATTTAACTAAAATACTAGGTGAAAGTCCAAAGTTTGTGTTAAAAATGGGTAGAAACTTAAAATTTCTCTTTGAACATGAACTGTCAGTTTATGGGATGAGTGAAAAAGGTACCATTAAGTGTGGGTGTCGCCAACAATGTAAGTTTATTTTAGAAGGGAAAAGAACCTACCAGGTATTAAAACAAATATTATTTTGAGGCAGGCTAACTGTTCTACCAAGGGGCTGATTTATTTAGCTGTTTGTGAGAATTGTTGTTTCTATTATGTAGGCAAAACTGAACGGGTGTTCCGAAGGTGAATCTATGAACACACCTATGCTATTTCACAATGTAATGAGAATAATGCATTGTATAAACATTCTTTGGTATATGAGGGCTTCACTAAATTTAAATTTGGAATACTGGAGATAGTACACCAGAGTATAAGAGGTGGATGGTGGGAACTTAAAATTGAAAGAAGTGAACTTAAGTGGCAATTGCGTTTAAATGTTTTGAATGAGCCATGTATTAATGATATGGTCTCTATCTTACCTATTTTAAAAACTAGAGCGACAAGATAAACATTTTTTTGTAAATTAATTTTGTGATATATATATATATATGTGTTACAAATTAGTGAAATGTGGTTTTATGATAGTTTTTTATGATTTAATGTTTAATTGTTCAGTTAATCAATTAATATGGGTATGTAAGAAAAAAACTGAATGTTGGGATATTATTCTGATAAAGTCTCAGTATTCCACTGAGACGAAAGTGCTTAATAAATTTAATTGTTTTTCTACGGTCTTGGTGTTGGAATAACTTATTTCCAAACTTTCAATTTGGTGAATTCTTGGTCTGGTTGGTATAAACTCATTTCATTACCCTGTTTACTGTTCAAGTGTACTGTTGAGGGTAATTTCACCTTTTTTGGTTATAACAGTTACAGCTTTACCATGGAGTAAGGGGGTCAAGAACTATACCCAGAGCCCTTGGTCAACATTATATTGTTTACATACCCTCTCAAACATATGAATGAAACTATCAAAATTATCTCCTCTATAAATTGAGGAAGAAATTTACTGACCTTTGTTGCTTCTAGGGTTCGGTTACACCCTTCCCCATTACCTCCAGGACTCTGGAAAACAATCAACATCTCCTTTTGATGTTGTGTCTCCCTCTCATTCTCCTCAGCCTCCAGATGTTTTACTCTCTCTGCTGCTTCTATTTCCAAACCTTGGCCTCCAGCTAAAGTCTCTTTAACTCCAGCTGGATTTTAAAGTCCTCTGTGGAAAGGTTGAGCTGTCCATTTTCTGAGAGTTGTACATCTCCACTGCCAGTCTGATTGTCCTCCTGGTGCTATTCTCTGATGCAGCTGTGACTAAAGCTGCAATCATGTCTGCTTTAGTCAGGATGGCATGCACTAGTCCTTTAGCCTGGCACATCTCAGCCAACTGGCTCCTTGCCAGCTTGCCATGTTCCTCTGCTGACATACTTGCCTGTTCTCCCTGACTAAGCTAACAAAAAAAAAACAATTGTGATATGAACTCTGAATGTTCACTGCATGGCTAACTGAGAGTACAAACATCTTCAGTGACCACTGTACACAGGCTACAGGAATTCAACATTCACACCACTACAAGCCAATTAATATGTAATGTGGCTAACTCACCACTGTCAGACAATTAATATGTGATATGGATATCCCACCACTGCTGACCAATTAATATGTGATGCCCCTGCAATGTCCCAGTAATCAAGGAGCCTCAATCCTCATCACTAGCACCAGTGAGGGACATACACATTGGGAGGATGATAAGTACACACACAGTAAAGTACAGTTTCCCTTAATAGCACAAAGCAATCACAGTCAGTCTGGGGCTGGTTTCCCCCTCTTCCTCCACATCCCCAGTAAGACGCCCCACTGGTACAGGTATAGGGTTGAGATATTGGCTGAGTGTCCAAGCCAAAATTGCCAGCATCCTCTCTGTCCAACCAGTGCTTTGTGTCCCTGCTCAAGTAGCTCTCACACACACACTTTGAGATGTGATTTATGCACAAACACAAACATACATCTGGGAAAGGCTGGCACAGGTTTACTAGCTATGCCCCCTTCTGCCCAGACTATAAGGTAGTTATCACTGCCACCAACCATTACTTATCAGCAGCTCTTAAGGCCATTACCAACGGGTGCCCAATCTTACTGTGTAATGTTACTATTAATCCAAATGGTAGCCTGACTAAGAGCAAGGCTATTTAGGGATGGTCTGTACAGTGTCACCAAATACATATGCAAGTACCCTAAGAGCTTAAATATGTCTCACAAATATCAGCCACAATTTAAAGGTTTAAATATATTTAATAATAAATAATAAAAGAACAAGACAATACTCAAGCAACATAGTAACTACAGAGTTCAGAATCACAGGAAATATTTTAAAACAACATTGCAGGACAGTCTCAAATAAATACAGAAAACATCTAAACTAATCTTTACTATATTCCTATCTATTTCTAAAAGATACTATGCCCTAAATAACTTACTTACAGAACAAGGCAGATGCAGAAGTGCTGAATGAATGTTTCTAAGTCCATGAAAAGATTTAAAATGCCCAGACTCCTCCTCTGAGATAGTTCTTAAATGAATAATGCACCTTACTGCTGGGTTAGCCTGGATGACTTCACTATTTGTCACCTGCCTTCAGTTCCCAGGCAGGCTAACAGAGACAGACACCTCTGTGTTAGAAGTACATATCTCTCAGAAGTGCAGCTGCTAGGAAGTCACAGAGGAATAAAACACTTTACATTTTAAACCTAGTAATTACTTCTGTTTCAAGACAATAGGAAAACCTCTAGCTTCTATACATTGTGTTTGCTTGCAATGCTGAAATTGAGATAACACAGTCATAAACAACTTCCACTTATTTTCTTGAAGTTTTGCAAGTTAACTCTGTAGGTTCCTTTTCCTGCTATTAAAACATAGATTGTACACTGTAGTTACATTCTTGAAGCTCAGTACATAACATACAGTTCTCTTACATTTGCAGGACAAGCATATAAATCATATTACTATTCACAAATGACATATGATTATTTACAAAATTCCAGATATCTGGGCTGGCAGTGTCATATTTCTATATAAATCACATTAATATTTTCAAGTGACATGTAATTATTTACACATTTCCAGATAGATGGACTGGCAGCATTTCCCTGGTGTCACATAGTTTATTTAGGAGGTCTAAACCTGTGTGGATCATATACAAGTGTTGTGTTGTTTTAACTCTACTAAGTTTGTTGACTTTACTCAGTACACAATACTGAGGGAACATCCATTCATTGTCTCAATGGTGTGTGTGTGTGTGTGTGTGTGTGTGTGTGTGTGTGTGTGTGTGTGTGTGTGTGTGAGTGTGTGTTTGTAAAATGAAACTATTAGTAACAGTTCAGCATTTCAGAGAAGATTAAACAATGAGCTCCCGTTAGTCTTTATTGTTCAGTCCCAGGCTTGATTTCTTCATTTACAGTTTGTGATCTGTGTAACTCTAAAGAAGTCTTTTACTCTTACAGGCTACACCCCAGTGACATTAGAAAAATAAGTTATTAAATAAATAAAAACATAATTAAATAGTTGTGAGCTTTTGGGAATGCACTTCCTTCATCAGACTTACTGAACTTTAAAAACCCACCTTGTATTTTAGATCCATTACTTAGTCAGTAAACTGCTTGTATTAATCCCACATGACAAAGTTATACATAACCTACATATGCTATATACACTTAAAAACAGACATTGAAGTAAAAAAAAATTCCTCTCAATTTTTTTTTTACCTCAGCAGTAAACTTGGTGTAATTCAAAAACTCCACTTCAACTACTGCCTGTATGAGCATCTAATATACCTCGACATACAGCCTCTCTGTGTAGCTAAAATAACTTGTTTCCCTTAAAATGTTGACAGTTTGTTGCGCAACGTAACACTCTTAAGTAATCCTTCCACTTTATACCAATAAGAAACATTTTTTATGTTTTATTGCACATATTCCTTATGATTTTCAGTAGTCTACAACTTAATTTATTTTCCATCTTTCCAACATAAAAACAAGTTTACAGCAAAATAGGTTCCACTATGCTCCTCTACCCTATCCACAATTCCCACCCACCCCCACTACCCCTTCATTTATACTTCCCAAATCACATCTACCTCTCACAATTAACCAATATCTCCTCTCCATCCACCATCACTATTAAGCCCTCTGCCCTAATACACTTGCAGCCTTCAATAATACACTCTAACCACCCCAAAAATATACTACACAATGCCAAACACTACTCCCACTATCAAGAAGTACATGGCATAGCTTACATTCCTTTCAAGAGCAAAATTTTCTTTTGCAATCACTATAACACTACTCGACCTTCTCACACACATTACAATATTTCAATCCCACTTACATCCACCCAGTTTCTCTTCTACAGATCCACAACCACAACAGTCCTCTAACACACCACATTTTTTAACCATATCTCCTGAACTACATCCACACTCAGTATTAAACACATACACAAACACACGCATGCACACACACACACACACACACACACACACACACACACACACACACACACACACACACACACACACACACACACACACACACACACACACACACATGCACACACCCTTAAACACTTAAAGCTCAGTAAGTCATAATCGTCTACCTACCTACATACACATAACAGGCTAGATATTTCTACACATATCTGCATACCATAACTAAGCTTCTCCAAAGGGGGATCTGTACTTCATTGCTGACCCAAGCCCCTGTATGCAGTCATAATCAAAGACACCCATTCACAGTCACAAAACTTCTGTCCCAAACCATAACTTGGTTCACAACTTGTTTTTCCTAAACATAAATTTTCAAAGCATATCCAACAAGACATAACCAACTCACACTATGACCCTAACATATTTATAGCTACTGAAACCTGGCTAAAACCAGAAATAACTAGTAATGAAATGCTTCCCCTGGATATAACATAATTGACTAACAAAAAGAGGAGTCACAGTAGCAATCATTTTTAAAAAACTCTTGAAGTAATCCAACATCTTCAAACTTCTCCAAAATTTCAAAATGATGAAATTCTCATTACCCAACTCAGAATCAATAACACTAAATCAATCTGCCTAGTAGGGCTATATATTCCCCCTGGAAACAACCTAGCCACAATTGAAGAAGTTCTTCAGTGGCTGTAAAAAAAGAGACCATAATCTTGAGTGATGTAAACATCGAAGGAAATAAATACCTCACCTGACCTAAACTTATTTGGATTCTCACAACTATTAAATGTCACTACTAGGATCCACAAAGCATCTTGCAAAGAAACCACACTAGACTGGATTCTTTCAAATAAGCATCACAACATCAATGCCACCAGAACCTTACCCCACAGTATTAGTGAACATCTACCCACCTACACTGTCACATAGCGGCTAAACATTCAGAAGCAAGTTACATACTCATTTTTTCTCTAAACTGCAGAATTTCAACCTTGAATGCTTTATAAAAATTCAAAGCAACATAACTGGAACTGCCTAAAAACATTATCACTAGATGAAACAGTTATTCATTTTAACCATATCTTTCTAGTCATCCTAAATCATATCACTCAACCTCATAGATCAAGAAATCTGGACAAAGCCATCAATAATGGATGGACAAAGGCCCCAAAACAGGGACCCTTTCTAAATATTGCTCTTAACAAACTTAGTCAATAGAATAAAAAAGGGTTTTGTATTTAATGATTTTTCTGAAGGCTATAAAGTCTGAAACTCAAATCTTTGTCATTATTTTCTGACTTCAACCTTCAATAACATGCCACTGATTTACCATTAAAGCACAATTTTAAGAGAAACTTTTCAAAAATAAGAGGCAAAAATCTGGACTTTCTGGAGGAATCTGTACAGTTGAGAGGTATGTCCTAAATAAGCACACCCCACTCAGAAACAAAAAGAGTCGAATCAATTCCAGCACCTTGACTAACAAAGACTACTAAGACTACTAAGCAGCTACTATTAAATAGAGATTGAGCCTGGAAAACATATACAAAAAATAAAACTCAATTAACCCTACATGATTATAGATATCGCAGAAATTTCGCAAAAAAAAAAAAAAACTTATTGTCAAGAAAGAATATTTTATGAACCTATAAAATACCCACCAAAATAAGCCAAACCTGTTCTGGCAGTCAATAAAGTCACTCTTCAACTCCAGACAACCTTGTACTCCCTCAACCCACCAAGCAGCTATATCAAAAGATTGAACGCTAAAAATAGCAAACACTCATTTATCGAACTTAAAAAAGCAAAAACTTAAAATGTCGAAGAAACAGATCAGTGAATTTATAAAGTGGGGAACTTCTTCTCCCACAGCACCCGATGTGGGGGGCTATGGCTCCCACACCCCCCAAACTTAAATATACCAATTCCGAGCTCACACCACAGTGGAGAAAACAGCAAAGTCCGGAGAATGGCCCATTGATCTTTCCCTGGGAAAAAAAAAATCGATGTTCTGTGCCTTCGACATTTTTGGGTTTTTCGTTTTAAAGTTTGATATAAGAGCATTCGCTAATTTAAGCGTTCGCTCTTCTGATAGGAATCCCCCACCAAAACCTCTGAATACCCAGGTTATAGAGCAACTCAGTTCAACACCCACTTTGTAAATTCTGTCTTATCACTAACCAAATAAAACTCCACCTCACCCATGACTGTTCCACATCCTCTACCAACAAGTGCTCTTTAAACTTGATAGTGTACCCAAATCAACAACAAAAAATACCTACTAAAAATGAGACCACTATGGTGGTACGGCGGTAGCGTTGTTACCTCATAGCAATTGGTTCTCCCATTTGATTCTTGGCTTGGCTTGGGAGTGCCTAGTGTGTGGAGTCTGCATGCCCTCCCTGCAGTTGGGTCGTGTTCAAAAGACATGCATGCTTAAATGGGCGTGCCTTCGTTGAAGGTTGGGCGTCGAGCAGGCACCTCGGCATTTTGTAAAAATCTAGTGCCAATCATTAGCGGACCGGAGTTCTGCTGTGGTGACCCCTTACTGGGAAAAGCTGATAGACAAACAGCAACAACCTTGGCAGCTGACAAATTACCAGCAGAGTAACACAAAATGGCAGCCGATACTATAGCATTCACAATATTCATACTTATCAAAAGATCCATAAAAGAAAACCAGGTTCCCAACATCTGGAAAATATCATAAATCATACTCCTATATAAAGGTGGAAATTCTACTGTCTTAACCAACTACTGACCAATAGCCATCCTCCCACCCCTATCCAAGATATTAGAAAAATGTGTCCAAACCTAGTTGCTCAAATACATCACCAACCATAACCTACTCTCCTTGACTCAGAGTGGCTTTTGGCCTAATCATAGAACCACTACAACTTTACAAACACAGTTCATCATCTCCAAAACAATGGTAACCTAGTCTCAACAGTATTCCTAGACCTGTTTAAAGCATTCATTACTGTAGCTTCTCTAGGCCTCAATCCCCCATCACTAACCTGGTTCCACAGTTACTTATCCAATAGGAAACAAGCTGTGAAATGGCAACAAGACTATTCTGATTTCCTCACAGTCACAGTTTCTCTCCCTCAGCGATCAATTATAGGACCCATACTTTTCAGTATCTTTATCAATAATCTGCATTCCATCACTAAACAAGTTACCCTGGTATAATGTACAGATGATGCCAGTCTCATCTGTTCAGCCCAAACACTGTCTTGCCTTGCCTACAAGAAAACAACCAAAAAGCCTTTCTAGCTATAGAATCCTGGCTAGATAGCTCAGTTTTGCTTTTAAATGGTAAAAAAAAAACACAACTGATGCTTTTCACTCCTAAAAACTACTTGAACCAAAAACAATCTTTTCATATCCTATCAGTCAACAAAACAAAAATAGAATATGTCATACAGGAGGCAAATATCCTTGGAGTAATACTCGATGATAATCTCAGATACAACCAACATTCCTGACTCTTAGCCATAAAAAAAAAAAAAAAAATTCTAAACTAGGATCCCTCTACAGGGCTAGGAAATTCCTTACTAATAACTCCAGAAAAAACAAAGCATGAACATATTTACTTCCATCCTTAGTCTATGCCTCACCCTTCTTTACAGTTCTTAACTTAACCATCAGAAATAAACTAAAGACAGACTATTAAAAAATTATAAATTTTGCTACAAATGATCCAAAAAACCCCACCACTGCAGAGCATTAAAAAGCCTTAACTGATTAGAACTTAAATATCACCAGAACTACCATCAACTTATTACAATCCATAAAGTAATATACTCCCCAGAAAAATGCCAAATTATAAATGGAATACTGCAACCCTATACCACAGCAAAGCTTTTTTGCCCATCACAAAATCAAATAGCACAGGAGACACTATAATCTATGTAGCAAAAATCTGGAAACGGCCCCCCTCCCACAAATAAGACAGCTAGACACACTGCATGGCTTCAAATCAACACTAAACAAACACCTGCTAAATAACTGGTTGTGCTCATTCACTACCCCAGGCTAATCCCCCCTCATATTCAACCTAAACTCTACCTTCAAAGTTATACTCCCTTAACTTAACCTTTGTGTACCCTAATCTTAATCATGTAAATTTATATCTCTGTCACTATGAAATCTGTCTGTATATTCTCTCACAACTATTTACACTGTTCTTCTACAGACTGACATCTACCCTCTACCTTACCTTCTCCCCTACAGAACTTCCATTTCCCTGGTAATTATCACTAGCTCTATTTTCTTTAATCCAGGTCTATGCAGATGTTCTACCTCAGTCTCATTTTCATATAACTACTTATCCTCTTAGATTCTACCCCCTGCTAAATTCCTTGCTGTCTTTGCTACCGTCCTCTGTACCTCCAACTGATATGCACATTTCATAATAGATCCACTGTCTACCTGTTTAATTTCTCTGTAACCAGCTACCTCATGAAAAAAATGTATTTCCTTAAATTCAAAGCCTACTGTATGTTATATAATATGTTCTAGAGGTATTCATACACGTGTTTTCATGTAAACTCAATGTATTTTACAAAATGTAATATTTTTGTCTATAAATGTACTTACCTAATAGGTGGAGATTTTCTCCTCAAACTGAATCTTGTTTTCTTTAAATGTTCTTCAACATTCATCTTGCTCCTATAATTAAAATGAAATGTATCCCCTGCCTTTAACATTGTTCACTGATTTCTTTTTGTTAGCATTCTCCAGTTCATAAATGTTACACTTACACATCATACATGTTCCTAAAATATTGTTAGCCTATGAACTGACATGACTGGTGTGACAATTATTATTTATAGCTTCGGCATCATATATATTAATATATGGATTAACTACTTCTTCACTATTGTTTACATAATGCTCAGGAAAAGCTGGCCATTATTAGTTTGAACTTCAAAATTCTAATTCACTAACCATTTTAGTTATATCACTGTCATTGGGGATGTAGGCAGCATGCACAAATATACCTTTGGGTACATTTTTAATTAGTATATATATATTACATGAGCGCTCATAAAATGAAGCATGTTACCTGGTCTAACAGGGTCATTAAAAATATTTGAACTTATTTCCTTATCTTTAATTAATAATTCTAGAGCTAAAAATTGCTCAGAGTAGAATGTTACTCTTAATTTAAAAGTCAAGTGTTCTAAATGATATATTTAAATATGTCTTAAACATACAAAGCACTGGCATAGACAGAAGAAGAGAGTAACACCTCAACTGTGCCTTTATAGAAAATATTATGTTCCTAAATAAAACACTAAGCTCAACAATAATTTATCAGAGTAATATTATGTTCAGAAATAATATAAAGTTTTAATTCCTAGATAATTCGGGATATTCACATGAACAGAATTTATATCCACAGTATTTCACAAGGGGATGTCTGACGGACAGTATATGATGACCAGCTGCCATAATGGTTATGGTCTTCACCACCCAGGCACAAAGTACAAGGTTTGATCCTGACCTCCGGCCAATGCCTGTTTGGAGTTTGCTGATTCCCCCTGTATCTTTGTGGATTTCCTCAAACTTCTAAAAAACATACTAAGTGTTTCCATCTCAAACTCCCCCAAGAATGGAACTGTATGCAGCAGTACAGACTCTACATGGCACTCTATAATGAGAAGAGTTGTATAAACCAACTGCCTTGAGCATCTACTGTTCTGCAGCAGCCTCATGATAGGATAATATGGATGACAGGCAATACCGTGGCAGGGCTAGCCACTCAATTGTGTAAGATAAGACTCTAGGTGATTCAGTTGTGCTGGATAATGTCGCCAAATGGTATTTGCTGGTGATAAGTGGGTTGAGGACCTGGCCTTTTTTGACCTATGCTAACAGTGGAAGGTGTGCCCCTATTGAACCAGTTTGTGCCCTCCATGAAGCCCAGTAACCCTGGCTGGGCATCCTATGTATCCAGAAGACATGACAGAATGGCAGTGCAGCAAAGCCACTTGGCATGGGATCCAAACTCTACTACTCAGGAGGAGGACAGGCTAAAAATAGTGTGTGAATTGTCATGAGGGAAAGGCTTCAGAACACAGTGAGGGATGTCATCAGAATTAGTGACAGACTCATGACAATCAGACTCCAGCCTAATGATAGGACAGTATTCATATTCTCAGCTTATGCCTTACAAGAGGCTTGTAATAGTGATGAAAACAATGCATTCAGACAGCAGTTGCAGGACCTACTGGATAAAGCAGGACAAAATAAATTGGCGTTATCTGGGAGACTTGAGTGCATATATCGAGACAGATAGAACACTGCCTGGTTCCACGTAGGTGGGGCAACAGGAATAAAGAAAGAGAGGCCATTCCAGATTTCTGTCTGAGCCACACATGGTTCAAAAAGGGAAAGACAATCACAACATCACATACAAGAGTAGTCAGCATGAAAGTCAAGTAGATTTTCTCGTAGTAAAGAAAGAGCACTCTGGTAGAATTGGTGATTGTAAAGTAATCTCCAGTGAAACGGTCGGCCCACAGCATAAACTACTGGTTGCCACAATCAGCTGCAAATAGAGATCACAGAAGCCTCTAAGATCAACAGAGATCAGGCTGAAGACTAGACATCGACTGGAGAGAAAGCACAAGAGTAAAAGGAATTACTTAGGGCTCTGGCACCTAAGGAATAACAGGAAATATGTGGAGTTGAAGATGAAGAATGGCAGCACCTCAAAACAGTACAGAGCAAAAAATACTATCTTGTTTGCTCGTTTCCCACCTTTCCTATTCAATATAGTCCAGATCCCAGGCTTTGCTTGTCTCAGGACTTTATTTTCTGTCTTCAAAGCTATCCAGAACTTGCTGTGGTAGAGGGAAGTCCTACTGCTAACCAGTGGGACTGGTGAGCATTGTACTGCCTATCTAACACTACAGGAGTGGTTTCCTGCTCTGAAACTATAATTGTATTAGCCTTTTTGGGTTGATTTCTATCCCTTTCAACTTTCTGGCTTAAAAACGCATGTGCAGCACTGCAGGGCTACAGTTAAACTATTCCAGGTGCCAGAAAGTCTGCTCTTCAAATTTTCCATTAGAACTAGCTGGTTTCTCAGTAGTAGCACTAAACTCTGAACCCCTGTGACTAGCACTTGCTCTAGAACTTGCTGGAAAGCACTAAGAAGCCTTAAACTGATACAAGCACTCAACTCTCCTTGTCAATAAGGAGAAATTAATCGTAGGCACTAAGCCTATAATTGCAAAGTACCTTGCAAAGGTAAGGGAAAACAGCTTTTGTACTTTACAAAAAAAGCACCTAAACAGATATGTCCAAGGGTCAGCTTCCGGTGATTTCTCCTATCCCTCTGGTGCATCTGGGCATACTGGGGCAATGCGGCAACTGCCTCATGTACACAGACAACCCTCTTCTCCTACCACCCAACACTACAACCTGTGAGAGATACACTTACATAGTCAAACTGGAAGCAAAGCTCTCTCCAGCCAAGATTGTGCTAGACAGTCAAGAGGAGAAGGTTAACACCTGCACTACACCTCAAGCAACACATAGCCCTTCAAAACCCACACCATCAATACCCACACATAGCAACATTAAACCCACATATGCAGAGGCCCTTAACATTAACCTGCCCAAGCAACAAGGACTTCAGAAGCTGAAATGCAAACAAACACCAATCACAACCAAAGTGACACATAGCTCACAACACCAGTGTGCCACACAACAATAACCTCTAAGGCACGACAATGTACCCAACACTTTAGTCACAGGTGACTGTAGTAGGCACACTGATGTCTCACTCACCAGGCTGAACAAGGAGAAAATTACAGTCAGCTGCCTGTCGGGTGCTAGGATCTGCCACATAACGCATGCACTCAAGTCACTCCACAACAAGTTCAAATATAACTCTGTCATTGTCCATGTTGGAGTGAATGACTTGAGACGTACCTCCCTGGACTACATGAAAAGAGACATGGAAGAGCTCTCGGATTATGTGGCCCAGGCAGGTATGACCCTAGCCCTGAGTAGCATCCTGCCTTCACCCAGAATGATACCACAGTATAAGGACGAAATGATTGACTTCAACAGTTGGCTAAGCTTCTGGTGTTATTCAAAGGGGATCCAGTATCTGTCTGCCTGGGAAGACATGATCGACAAACCATGATGCTTTGCCAGAGATGGTCTGTACCTGTCTCCCCTGGGATTTAGGTTACTGGCTAAAGCTCTTGCCACCCCTATAGTGCCTTATTTAGGCAAGGTTCAAAGGACAAAACCACCACCGTAACAGATCCAAGCATGTAAAATCTGAAGGTATTGCTACTCAATGCTAGAAGTCTAAACCTCAAAATGCACTCTCTTGAAGCACTCCTAAAAATGGAGATCATCAAGATCTGTGCAGTAACTGAGCCCTGGTTCAAGGCTCCAGAGAGCACACCTGCAATACCAGGCTACAACTCTTACCACACTTTTCAGCCACCAAACCAAGACCGAAACACTAAAGGTGGAGGAGTGTCCGTATTCACCAAGGATATTCACACCTCCAGGCTAGTTGCCCAACACAATGCATCTGAAATTCTCCAGGTGCAATTAACACTAGGTAAGACTGCAGTCCAAATTGTAGCTTGCTACAGATTCCCCACCATACCCCAAGGTTCTCACTACACCTTTCTAAACATACTGGAAAATATAAATACTGGGTGATTTCAACTACCCTGCCATTAACTGGGAAAACTACTTGGGTACCAAGACCTTTTCCCAACGGTTCTTGGAATTCATAAATTCCAACGCCCTGGATCAACTAATCCATTATCCCACCAGGGGTTCCAATATCCTAGACCTGGTCATTACCAACATGGGAGATAGATGCTCCGCACCCGGGCCCACCCCCTAATTGGTCAGGGCTGACCATAAGCAAATCACCCTTGATATCCACACACCCCCCCCGCCCCGTTTAGTAAGGAAACTTCTGTAAAAAACTTCTCCAAAGCCAACTTCATGCTACTCAAGTCAGAAGTGACAAACTTCATGGCACCCATGCAGTCGGGGTCTGAAAGTTTGACTGCTGAATCCTACACTAAGGCACTGTACGAGCACATCCACTTGTGCATGAATTGTGCCATCCCAAATAGAACCAAGATGCTCTCCTCCAAAAAAAGGATGCCAATCTGGTGGTCCCCTGCCATAAACAAACTATACAACAGAAGAAGAAACTCTTGCAGAAAAGAGGACAATCCCAGGATGCAAAAAACTCCCTTACCAACCTCATTAAGAAGCTGAGATCCCTCATAAAATCCTCAAAAGCTAGTTATGAAAATAAAATTGCCAAAGATTCCAAAGACAACCACAAGGCATTCTATAGTTATGTCAAGAATCTAAATGGCAATGCTCAGATCTGCTCTGAGCTACAACAGAATGGCATTAAATATACTGATCCCAAGGATATTGCCAATATCCTGGCAGATCGATTTAGTGCCAACTTCACCCCCTCTCTCACCCCCTAAAGGGCCCATCTCAATGACCAAATGACCAGATGACATCCCAGGCTGTGTACTACATGAACTACAAAATGAAATGGCACCTCACCTAAGTGTCATGTTTAATCATAGCCTCACCTCAGGCTTTGTGCCTACTGAGTGGCGCATAGCTACAGTTATCCCACTACACAATGGGGGATCCACCTTGGATCCCGGGAACTACCGTCCCATCAGTCTGATGAGCCTGATCTGCAAGGGCATGGAACGCGTTATCATGGAACTTTTAAAACAAAGACACTGGCAACCTTCAAATACTGGACCCCACCCAGTTTGGGTTCGTGAAGGGCCAATCTTGTCTCCTGAACCTGATTGACTTCTTCAAATCAGTCTCCAGAGCTGTGAACAAGGGTAAGGTGGTCCATACAACCTATCTGCACCTCGTCAAGGCCTTCAACACCATTCCCCAATCTGGAATCATAGATAAACTTACTAAGCTGGGAATAAATCCCTACATCACTTGATGGTTTGCCAACTGGCTTACTGACAGAACCCACACTGTAAAAGTAGCTGACTCCAAATCCAGCTCTAGACAAGTGACAAGTGGAGTACCTCAGGGTTCAGTCCTGGGACCGCTCTTGTTTGACATCTACTTCTCTGAAGTACAGGCCAACACTAAGGGACTCTGGCTAACAAAGTTTGCAGATGACTGCAGACTGGGAGCCATTATTGAATCCCCAAATGATGTGGATATTCTACAAAAGGGCCTTACAGAAACAGATGCTTGGTGCCAGAGCCATGGGCTCAAGCTTAATGCCAAGAAATATATAGTTATCCCCTTTAGGAAAAAACATGTACCCATGAATTACCACATAGGTGGCAGCATACTAAACACCGAGAGTGTGATGAGAGGCTTAGGGACACAGGTGGACAGTGGTCTCACCTTCGATAACCACATCGCCATAATAGTCTGGAAATCTTTCTATGTGGCACACCTCATCACTAAGGGCTTTTCATCCAGAAAAAAGGAGGTCATTGTCCCACTGTACTCATCCCGCATTAGACCCATTATAGAGTATAACGCCCCATTTGGTAAGTACTTCACAAGACATCTGCAACAGCTGGAAGGGCCGCAGAAATACCTCACTAAAAGAATCACAGGCCTGTATCAGATGCCATATGCTGACCATCTAAAAAAAACCTTCAGCTATACTCTGTGGCATATCATCTACTTAGAGGTGATCTCTGCTTAACATACAAGGCCATGTCAAACGTTAGGCATGCTCCACTTAAAGAAATCCCTCAGGGCCACACGCTCTAGGGATCTAAACCTTGTCATCACAATGAACAAAACACACTGGAGGGATAGGTTCCTGACCTAGAGACTCCCCATACTCTGGAATAGACTGCCCATACATGTCAAGCAGAGCACCTCCTTGGCCCTCTTCAAAAGGAACCTTGATGATTGGATGGGAGATAGAAAATTCACCCCGGAGATTATGTCAGTTGCCCAGCTAGACAGGGGTCCAGGGAAGTAAACATTGTGGGAAGAAATATCCAGGGAATTGTTATGGCTAGGCTTGTATGGGCCCTAGGGCTGATAGCCTAGTACCAACCTATGAACCTATGTGTGAAGGCCACAGAACAGATATGTGGCCAACCCAGGTATATAAATAAGGTACATAAGGAAAGCTGCTGGTGGAATTCAAAAGTCCTAGAAGTCATCAAAAGAAAGAAAGAATACACGAAAAAGTGGGAGATAGAAAAGACAGACCAGGCAAGGAGGGAATACTGGTTGGCTAACAAACAAGCCAATAAAGGGTTGAAATAGCAAACAAAACAAGGCATCAGAGGCGTTCTACCAGCTTCTGGAAAGTGAATCATTAGACAGCACAAAGAAACTATATCAGGTTGCAAGGCAAAGACAGAAAGATAAAGAAGATAGTCAAACACCCTTCATAAGGGATGCCAGCAACAACCTGCTCACCAGTCCACATGACATCAAAGACAGATGGAAGGAGTACTTCCAGCAGCTTCTAAATGAAGAAAACCTCAAAGAAGATATACTTCCCCAAATGGCCTACAATGATAGAAGAGGAGGAATCCACCATAGAAGAAGAAGTAAGAACAACACTAAAGGAAATAAAATCAGGGAAAGCAGCAATCTTAGATGAGGTCACAGCAAATCTGATAAAGAGGATGGATGAGGTAGGGAAGAAATGGCTCCTGAGAGTATTCATAGCAGTGTGGAGAGAAAGGTGGACCTTAGATGACTGGAGAATAAGCATACCAGTGCCAGTGCATAAGAACAAAGGGGACATTCGCAAATGTGGGAGAATACAGAGGTATCATACTCCAGTCACATTGTATGATATTTCTGGAGAGGGTGCTTGATAAATGAATATGTATAGTAGTTAAAAGTAAGATGGGAGATGAGCAGTTTGGATTCAGCTCAGGCTGCAGCACAACCAACCTGATGTTTGTAGTGAGACAGATACTTGAGAAGAAGCAAGAAATAAGGAATGAGTCCAACTGGACATTCCTAGATTTGGAGAAAGCATATGACAAGGTCCTAAGGAAAACTGATTTGGGCAGTCCTGCTATGGTTCAGAGTCGCAGAAATATTGCTAGAATTATTGTATGTTATGTACAAGGACCCAATGACTTAAGTATGAACAGTGTTCAGTCTCACAGAGGGGTTCTCAGTGAGAGTGGATGTGCACCAGGCTTCAGCTGTGAGCCCACTGTAGTTCATAATGGTGATGGACTATATTAGCAAACTGGTCAGAGGGGACAGATCAACAAAGTTGCTATATGCACATGATGCAGCATTATAGGCAGACTGAGCAAAACCTTCAGCAAAGGATAGGAGAATGGAATGCAAAACTGAAGGCACATGAGATGAAGCTTAGTACAGATAAGACAGTTGCAATGACAGCAAATGGGGGAGTTCTGAAGAAGCTGAGAATTGAGATAGAAGGGAAGATAGTGGAACAGGTTAACAACTTCAAGTGTCTGGGAGGGGTGGTTGAGGAGAAGGGAAGTCTGAATGAAGAGATCAAAGACAGAATCAGAGAGCTGCAGCCAACTGGCATAGAGTGTCAGGTGTAGTGTATGATAGAAGAATGCCAAAGAATCTGAAAAGTGATGTGTACAAAACAGTGGTGCGTCCAGTACTACTGTATGCTACAGAAACATGGGCAGTGAAGGTAGGACATTTGAGGAAGCTAGTGGTAATAAAGATGAAGTGCCTGAGATGGGTGATAGGGTGCACACTGTGGGACAGAAAAAGATATGAGGACATAAGCGCAGACACCAAAGTAGCTCCAGCTGCTGTAGTTCAAAGAGAACAGATTATGGTGGTTTGGGCACATATGCAGAAAAACAGAAAGCAATCTGGTGAAGAAGATTTGGGGCAGACAAGAAAAAGAGAAGAGGAAACAAGGGCATACAGCAAAGAGGTGGATGGATTGTGTGAAAGAAGACCTGCAACAGTCAGGTATGAGTGTCGAAGAAGGCAGGAGAGTGGCATTGAATAGAAAGAGATAGCGACAGTTGACACGACATCCTGACCGCATGTAGAAAATGGGAAAAAGAGAGGTTAATGATGATGTCTTACTGACAGTAAAAATAAATTCATCTTCTTATAGAAATGCAGGTGTGTTACAAACAAACAACATACACAACAAACTAGTCACAAAGCTGCTTCAGTAATACAATCATGCCTAGACACGACAGCATGACTATAGTGTTCAGAGAGAGTTTTTTGAAACTTTAGTTCACCAAGTAAAATGGCACATTTATCCTGACAATGTTATAAATAAGAATATTGATTTTGGTTACCTACCACTGAAAAATAAATTAATCCATGGAAACATGGTATTATTTGCCATCTGCTGAATCTAGCCTGTCATTGATTCACTTGAGCACTAAATCAGCAGTCTTACATTAAGAAGGTCTCCCTTGCACCCTTGTGGCAGAAGAGTATAGATCCAGCCTTGTATGGGTTGGGGATTGCTGGAGGAAGGTTCACTGTGTGCTTTCCTATTGGTAGATTAGCTTAAAAGTGTTTATTTTTGCCTGTATTTAAGCCTTGCATTTGTGCATTGCTGTCTACCACACAGCAGGGATTAGCAGTGCCCTGTATAGATGCAAATGCCTTAAAGCATAATTTTTTCCTAGACATCTTCAGAGGTACCCTCCCAGGTTTCCCTGCTCCACTATGGGCAGCTCAGCTGTGCGCGGAGCAGTGTTGCCACACATCATCCCTAGCCTTCAATACAATAAGCCCCTCTGTTGGTCTTAGCACAAAAAATGGTCTAATTAGCCCACTCACTTTCCTAATAGTACACATGGTAAAAACCTGCTATAATGAACGAGCAGTTTTCCTCTATCTCTCCAGCCAGTCTGCTTGACATGGGCATCCTCAAGCAATATAGAAACTGTTTCAGGTATACTGACAACTACTTACTCCTACAACAAACAAATACCCCTATGTGAGAGATAAAATTACACTATGAAAAAGGAATCAATTCTCTCATGTAACAACAAACTGGACATCAAACAGGTTGTCAATGCACATACTTACCTCTCACACAAAATAAGGACACAACACATAAAACCACATACATAGAGGTACACTCTAGAAGCCTACCAAAAGATTGGAAATATCCCAAATGTAAACCACTTGCACACACTACAATACCAATAGAAACCAGTACATATAATAAAACACACACCAGTGTCTCAGCAAATAAGCCCCTAAGACAAAACACCTCAAAACCAAATGTTTTGGTCATAGGTAACTCTATAGTGAAACACACAGATGCCCACTTCACCAGGCTGGACAAGGTGAGGGTCATGGTCATGGTCAGCTGCCTGTCAGGTTCCAGGATCCATTACATGACACATTCATACAAGTTACTCAATAGCAAGTACTGTTATGACCATGTTGGGGTAAATGACTTGAGATGTACCTCACTGGAATATATGAAGAAAGACATGACTGAACACTCAGATTTTGTGTCCCAGGCAGGTATGACCCAAGCTCTAAGCAGCATTCTACCTTCACCCAGGATGATGGCACAATATAAACAAAAAATGATAGACTTCAACAATTAGCTTAACTTCTGATGTCAGTCCTGGGGGAATCCAGTATTTGTTAGCTTAGGAAGACATGGTCGACAGGCCACGCTACTTTGTCACTGATGTTTGGCACCTATCTCCTCTAGTCTTTTGGATACTGGTGAAAGTGCTTTCCTTCTGCATAGTGCATTTTTTTGGCAATGTCAAAACAATAAAATTTCTGACATAACAAAATCATCTTGAGACAAACTCAAGATTCTGCTGATTAATGGTAGGAGTCTAAACAGGAAACTGCACTCCCTGGAAGCATTCCTCACCTTAGAAGATGCTGATGCCTGTGCAGTCACTGAGACATGGTTCAAAGCCAAGGGCAGTACCCTGGCCATGGAAGGCTACACGGCCTTCCACACATTCAAACCTGAAAATGAGTGTGAAAGAACCAAAGGTGGAGATGTATCTACTCTATGTCCAATTAGCTATAGGCAAAATACCCCACCACATCATTGCTAGCTATAGGTCCCACACCATAAACCAAGAAAAGCACACCACTTACATGGACTTACTGGAGTCACTCACCATACAGCCAAACACCTTGTTCATGGAAGATTTTAACTATCCTTCCATCAACTGGGTGACATACATGAGCACAAACAAGCTTGCCCAGAGGTTCCTGGACTTTGTCAATACAAAATGCTCTGGAACAGATAGTCTGCACCCCCAAAAGGGGCTCAAATGTCCTGGACATAGTACTCATCAACATGGGGGGGGGTCACTGCACTCCCCCCTGTGTGATGCCTTCCCTGGTAAGGTTGGACCATAAATCAGTCTCATTCAACATAACTGGACCTGACACCCCCACTGAAACAAAAATCTAAACATTTTTTCCAAAGCATACAACTACTAAGTGCAGGTACAAAAATGTTTCAACCCCACCTCCCCCTCCCCACAATCACAGACAACAAGGACTCCTATGCAGGGGTGTACACAAATGCCCTGTGCAGCTATATAGACTTTGCTGTACCTGACCAGATCAAAACCATGTCCTCCTGAAAAAACAAGCCACCCTGGTAGACCTCAAGTATAAACAGGTTGTATAACAGCAGAAAGAAATAGATTTCTAATAACAAGAGGGAACTGACTCAGCAGAGTAAGAATTCCCTCTACAGCCTGAGCAAGCAAATCTAAAATCTTGTCAAGTCCTCTAAAGCTAATCATGAAGCTAAAATAGCATCCCTTGTTAAGGATAATCATAAGGCATTCTTTAACTACGTCTGCAATCTAAAAGGGAATGCCCAGCTATGTGCTGAACTGGTAGTGGATGCTACCACTCATACTATACTGTAGGAAATTGCTAACCTGTTAGCTGATAGATTTGGTGCAAACTTCACCCCCTGTCCCCACCAGCCATACCCCAAAGCATCTCTGACACCAGTCCTCTGCCTATCATCTCCACAGATCAGGTCATATCTGTACTTTCCAAGGCCAAAAACAAAGCCTCAATGGGGCCAGATAACATCTCAGGTTGTGTACTAAGCAATCTAAACTGGACATAGTGGACCTATTTGATGCCCTCTTTAACCACCGCCTGAAAACTGGCTTTGCTCCAGCACAGTGGAGAACAGCAACAGTAACCCCCTAGCACAAAGTGGGGGCCATCAACTGACCCTGGTAACTATAGATTCATAAGTCTAACCAGCCTCATCTGCAAGGGCAGGGAAAGACAGGGACATAGGCAACATTCAAACTCTAGACCCAACCCAGTTTGGCTTTGTTAAGGGAAGATCATGCTTGTTTAACCTAGTAGACTTCATCGAGATAGTCACCAAATGCCTGGATGAAGGAAAGACAGAGTGTACTGCCTACCTTGACCTAGCCAAGGCTTTTGATACAATCCCCCACCCAGGTATTACTGACAAACTTTCATAGCTGTGGATTAACCCTTACATCACTAGATGGGTAGCTAATTGGCTCACAGACAGAACACATACTGTCAAAATACAGGGCCTCCAAACCATGACTTACATGGATAGACTGAAAGCCCTGTCACTGTACTCTGTATCTTATAGGTTGCTGAGAGGTGACTTGTCCCTGGCCTACAGGACTGTCTATTCCTACAATCTGTCCCTCAATTTGTTTCAAAATCTTTCCCTGACATGTTTTGCTATTCAGATGAAAAAAACAAAATAAAAATGCACAAACAACTGTAAAACAAGCACAATACTGGCTGTGGAATAAAGAAAGAGTTGTATCTTATGTTAAGTGCTTTTCATTTACTGCATTAGTAAACTTCATCAGACAAAATCAGTAAAACACATTTACAACAGTTAAATAGTTTAAAATATGGCATCTTTTTTAATACAGGAAATAACATCACAAACCTAAATATGCTACTTCCCCCATTGCATTTACCATTATTCACAAATAATCAGTGGGTATTATAAATAGATGTGGAATGTGCAATTATTGTAGATATATCCATCAAGGCCAATGCATACAGATAAAAGGCACAGAATATACTATTAAGGGTAAATTTAATTGTAATTCTAAGGAGCTAATATATGTGGCAGTATGTCAACTCTGCCCAGCATTTTATATAAGAAAACTACCAGGTCTCTTAAGGAAAGAATTTATGAGCATGTGTATGCAATAAGGAAAGATCAGATAAATAATGCACTAGCCAAACATGCGCATGAACATCATGATCATCATTTTAGATTTGGAATATTGCAGCAAGTGCTTTGTAATGATAGAGGTGGTCCCTGGGAATTACAATTGGAAAAGGCAGAGTTAATATGGCAGCTTATGCTTCTTTCTTATGCATGGCCTGGACTTAATGATCTCTGCAGTATTAACAGTATTTTAAAATTAAAAGCATTAAGTAGATAAGGGTTGCTTTAGTAATTATAAAAAGTTTTGTTCCCCGGGGGGGGGGTAAAAATTAAATCTGGTTTTTTAAAACTTTTTTCCAAGGGGCCCAAAAAAAAACAAAGCCTCCAAAATTTTGGGAACCAAAAAAGGGGTTTTTAACCCCAACCCCTTTCAAGGTTTTTTGGGTAAACCTAAAGGGCAAATTCCTTAAAACGGGAAAACCCCCAAATTTAAAATTTTTTTTTGGGGACCTTTTTTTTTTTTTTTTTTTTTTTTGTTTTTTTTTTTTTTTTTTTTTTTTTTTTTTTTTTTTTTTTTTTTTTTTTTTTTTTTTTTTTTTTTTTTTTTTTTTTTTTTTTTTTTTTTTTTTTTTTTTTTTTTTTTTTTTTTTTTTTTTTTTTTTTTTTTTTTTTTTTTTTTTTTTTTTTTTTTTTTTTTTTTTTTTTTTTTTTTTTTTTTTTTTTTTTTTTTTTTTTTTTTTTTTTTTTTTTTTTTTTTTTTTTTTTTTTTTTTTTTTTTTTTTTTTTTTTTTTTTTTTTTTTTTTTTTTTTTTTTTTTTTTTTTTTTTTTTTTTTTTTTTTTTTTTTTTTTTTTTTTTTTTTTTTTTTTTTTTTTTTTTTTTTTTTTTTTTTTTTTTTTTTTTTTTTTTTTTTTTTTTTTTTTTTTTTTTTTTTTTTTTTTTTTTTTTTTTTTTTTTTTTTTTTTTTTTTTTTTTTTTTTTTTTTTTTTTTTTTTTTTTTTTTTTTTTTTTTTTTTTCTTTTTTTTTTTTTTTTTTTTTTTTTTTTTTTTTTGGAGGGGGGAAAAGCCCCCCTGAAACTGGCTTTCCCCTCCCCCCCAAGTGGGAAGGGGCTTTTCCCCTTTCCCACAAGTTTGACCTGTAAAATGTTATGTAGGTCATTGCGGGGGAGGGAAAACAGGTAGGCAACATATGGGAACCCAGGGTTGTAAGAGCCCCCACAAAGTAGACTAGAGTATCACGGGCTATGGGGGAAAAGCGATCAAAGCGAAAATTTCCCAAATCTCCCACAGGGTATACCAACATGAGTGCAAAGGGCCCAGACAAACCATCCCCGTATTAGGGCTACATGAATTCCAATAGATAACCTCGACCTATTATGTCCGGGGAAAATGATTGCTGCCCGGACCTACCCCGTCCCGTAAAACCCTGTGTTTTTTTAGTGAAACAAAATAAAAGGGGGCCCCCAAACACGTAACAAGGGCCACAATACCGTAAAAAAAGAAAAATGCCGGGGGTAGTGCCTACTGAAATAAAACCCCTTACGGAAAAATCGGGGAAAAACATCCCACAGAAATAAAATACCTACAATTCTAGAACAACAGACAGGTAACTTGCAGCTCCCCAGGCAGGATGGAGCACACACAGAAGCACATACCATTGTATGTACAAATGCAAGGACCACAACCTGCACCACACCGCCGATATACCCCATCACACATATCAAAGGGATACAAGCCAAAATAGCAGCAAAGACATACAGGCAGTTAATGACAGCGGCATACCGCAACATCTCGTGGGAAACACTAACAGCAGTGGATGCATACCAGCATCCGTTGTGTACAGGAATAGAAGAGCTATGTTACACATCAGAATGCAAAGCGCCATCGACAGATGCCGGCGGGACACGGACACCCACATGTGGAACATAATACCATACCAACACACACAATCCACGGCTAACACCACAGCGAAATTTACCTGGCGCCACACATAGCGGTTGCAGTCACACATAACATAACACAATACATACCATCCCAGCTGGTGCAGATAACCAGCGGCCAGGCGAGGAATGAACTATGCCCTAGTTCCGGAGTACCCGTGCGAATGGAGGATATGCTCAGGTGATATGCACATAAGTACACACCAAGGAACAGCTATTGGTGTGATGAACCCACATGCCGCAGGTGACGACGGATATAAGGAAGACTCCCAGGAGAATAAAACTGTATGTTCATACCGAACAAAGAAGTTATTCCTACAAGAGCCGATCACTTGTCAGTAGTGAGACTCACGGAATACTGAAAGCAATACAGGAAAGGTATGTAGAACCCACGAGATGTACTGGTGTGTAACGCATGATATGTATGACGAATCTGCACTGTATGTGAACGGTGTTTGTCAGTAAAGATACCTGTCCATAAGGCAGAGAGTGGTGAAAGGTGGTTATGTACTGTTAACCCGCTGAGCATACCAACGACTGTGGACACCGTGTGTACAGCAGTGGGACATCATGTACACAGCTGGGATAACTGAAGGGGTGCCATACTGATGTAAAACACAGAACAATGCCACCACCCACACTGATGCTGGCAGTGGATGTCCAACAATGAAGTGCCACAGCAGGGGATAGGACATGTATGTATAGTGTCACAGCACACATGTGTATGGGCAGATATTGTCGATGTCATATGTAATCTGTGCACGACGTGCACGTATGCCTTGCAGTAGGGGTGACCATGTCAAGTATGTGTAATGTAAAGCTATCATGATGGATACGTTCAGACAACAACACCTCTGTCGGCAATGCCTGGGTGACTGTCGTATGCTACATTGAATGTGGATGTAGCCAAACAACACAGACATACCACCACACTGTGTGAGGGCCCACACTGCAAAGTATGGTGGTCATGTGTAGGTATCTAGCTGTGGAGTATGTGATGGACCACGAGGACACACCATGACTGTCAAGTGATGCACCACACACATTTGAACATACCCACCGTGCAACAGCCTGCACATGTGGCCATACAGCACATGTGCATGGAACATGCATACCACCGTTGTGTCTGTGAAAAGGCCAGTACCACCATGTCTCTGTGTGGAATAGCATGGTCCCTACCACTGCGCATTACATGTAGAAGTGCATTGTGATATCTGTCAGCATAGTCATGTATACTGTCCGGCTGCCGGGTGCCATGCCATTAACCACCCCTGTCAGCAGATGTTGGTAGTACCGGCTGTTGACCACATGTACCATGTATGCTGCAATGGGTGTGTGTCCAGGGTGTGGCTAGCAGGGCCGCAAAGCATATATGTCCATCAACCAGAGGGGGATGTCTGTAGGTATAGCACACAGACACATGGAGGTATGGTGCATGCCAAGGGTAGTGCAGGTATGGTATGTCTTGTTTGATGTGTCACCCAGCTATGTGTAGTGCATGGCCAAGCATGTGTGGGTACATGGGAGTCCATACTAGGGAAGTGCGTGTTGCTGTCAGCACATGGCAGTAGCAACTGTCCGAGGTGCAATGTACCGTATGATAACACAGCCAGCATGTAACCTGTGGTGTACAGTGTACTCACCGTCACGTGTCACAATGTGTCTAGCGGTCACAAACATGGGTATCCGAACATGGAGTACCTATGATGCATTTGTCTTAGAAAAACATACAGTATGTGTGTAAATCACTGTGTGATGTGGGATCCACTCACCTGTGTGTGTTGCAGTCCAGGTATGTGCCTGGGAGGTATGATCTGTGTACAATCTGGACTGGCAGGTGTGCTCTGTAGAGCATGGAGGCAGGTCCCAGGCACTGCAGATTAATGTCAGGCATGCCTTACTGTGTGTGCAGTGCTTGTGTACAGCACAGTGGGGGGTGCAAGCATTGTCACACATCACTGCATGCTGTGCCAGCCTGTGACAGCCCTGCCAGCGACAGACATGTGACACCGCTGCAGAGGCAGCATAGCATGTGAAGATGTACATGTGGGCCCCACACCCTAGGCAGATGTCCGCAGGTCATGTGTGCCACAGTACTATGGTTGACCATGACTGTCAGACTGGATCAATACCACATGCCTGCATAAGTACAGTATGACCATAGTCAACAGTCGCAGTGACAGAGTATGCAAATGTACAGTATCTCCGTGTGCACACCACTGCCTACTGTACACTTGGCTAGACACACACCCAGAGGGTGAATACACCATTGAGCCATCAGATGTCCCAGTCCACGTAGCCTGTACAATGTCATCACAGGGTGGTCACAATAGCATGTGGTAAGACAGACATGTTGTACCAGGTGATGTGTCATGTGTGCATATGTTGACATGCACAGCCGTTCACATGTCTGCAAACTGATGCATACTGTTACATGATGTGTGGAACTGCACTGTGACACACAACAGGGACATCTGACACAGGTGTGTTGTGAATGGTGTAACCCATGTTCACACAGGATACACACTGCTGCTGTTGGCAGCCATGCCAGTGGCTACCAGTGGTGCATGCAGTGGTCATACAGACATACTGCATACAGTGTTCATGCAGGGGTGTCCATCCTTGTGGACGATGTGGTGCTACGTGAAGGTAGGTGTGTGTTATGAATGTTACACATCCAGATGACACCATCTGGTGCAGGCATGGTCGTCGACAGCATCACACACATCTACAGCAGTCAGAACCCTGTCCTGAGAATGTGTGTCAGTCACCCTCGTACTGTGTGACATATGTGCACATGGCAGAACACCTCCCACTGTCATCTACGATGGCTACGTGATGGCTGGAATGTGCCGTGATAATGTACAATGCTGGTAGCCCAACGAAGTACTTGGAATCAGACACAGTACGCCATGGCTGCCATGTAAACCATGCACAACAATGACTGTCTGACAGACACAAACAATGCGTTGACATGTTGAACATGTGCACATGAGAACTCCCAATGAGGTATGTTGCACATATCGATGTACAACTGTCATCTATGGCCATAGCATGGGTGCAGACGCACATACCCCACAGGCAGTACCATGTGATGCAGGTAGGGGGGCAGTGCACGTGCACATGTGACAGTTGCTGTACCGCCACATGTCCTGCATAGCTGTCATGTAGGGGTAGTAGTGGCATGTGACTGATGGACATGCCTGTACAATTGACCATGTCCCACAGGAGATGTGTTATGTGTGTACAACATGTGATGTGCCAACATCAAGCTGTGCAGTGTATGGCCGCCAGTGTACCTGTATGACTTGTTCTGCGATGGGTGCAAAGGCACATAGTACTGCATTGCATGCCCACAAGCCCCACACAGCTGCATAGCCTGAACATACAATACAAAGAGGGTGTGGGAAGATAGCAACCCACAAGAGGAGATGGGTAAGGGTGGCAACCTACCACCACATGCGTGGGTATGGTGTGCATGTCTATGACACATTAGCACTTGAGAAGCTAGCAGTACAGGGTTGCATGCAGATATGTTCAATAATAGCCCTGTGTGTCCCACCACTGGCCTGTGGATAGACAGACAGCAACAAAATGTGCAGATATGATATGTGCACAGCACATCACCGATGCCTACCGTAGAACAGGCTGACTGTGTAGACATGTGCAAAGTAGGTCTGTGCCAGCCACACCCAAAGACGTTATGTGCCGAACAAGACCAAGAGTCCAGGCAATGTCAAAGCTGGACGTGCATGCATCTGTGTATGTACGCCTGTGAATGCCTCCAGCGTAGCAGTATAGCTGTGTCACTGTTCTTCACAACATAATAAATGGGTTGTATGTGTGACGGGTGCCTCATATGTGTATGGTCAGATCGAAGATACCATCAGTGCCCCTGCTATGTGAACATCCCTGTCCCCATACATGGATACCTATGCTGTGCCCAACATCACGTTTCCAGAGGGTGGGATGGCGGTGTGTAGTGCACCAGCAGACATGGGGGTGGCAGCAGGCACTGGATGTAGACATATGTGGTACCCACATCAGTCCAGGCAACCATCCATGTGCACGGGATAGCAGTGTGTGGCCACATACAGCACTGTGTAGATCAATATCGCAGCACATAGCACCTGTCAGGGTTATAGTGTATTCATGGGTGTGTGATACCTGAATGCACCAGACACACCCCCACCAAGCAGCGTGCAGCCTACCTTGCATAAGGCCAGTGTCCACACCATGGTGATAGACATGTGTAATGTCCAAATACACATAGACATGACACATGGAATGGACAGCCACCCTGCCAATATCATTACCCCCCAGGTGGATCACATCCCAGTGCCATGTATGTGGCATACCCTGCCATATCATGCAGCCCTGCCCAGCAAGGCTGCATGTGCTATCACAGTCCCACATGGTGCGATGGACAAAAGGCACTGTCACTATCAACCATACACAGCAGTAATGTTATGGTGATGCACCCTGTGGTGTTACAGGTGCTGTGTGCTGCTGTGGACAATGTGCGTGTGTACATGCTATGCATGACCTTCCCTGCTAATGTGGCATGGTTACATATTGTCCCATGTGTATCACATGTGCAACACAGGTGAGCCGTGGCAAGTTGTCCAACACCCATACAGTGCTGTGTGGATGTATATGGCACAACACATGCATGTGCAGGTGTCCATGTGTATGTGTACAGTGCCACTGCTGATGTTCATACTGGCCACGACGCGTGATGTGTATTGACATATAGACAGCATCCAGGTGAACAGTAGAACTGTTTTCACATGGGGACCCGTGCCAACTGATATGGACACAGGTGTAGACAGGTACACATGTCCACAGCAGTCTAACATCAACATGGTGCGTGTACAGTGTGATGAGGTGACACACAGATATGATATGACACCCACTGCTCAATGGTGTGACGGCAACACATTGGCTGTGTCACTGACATGATGCCTTGCAGAGATTACTGTGCAGATGTTGTACATGTCATAGCAATGTATTCCCAGCAGTATGCCAGAACAGCAGTGTAAATGTGACCTGCCACCATAATTATGTCTTACAGATAATGCCACGTTCCCGGCTGCCTGCCTTTAGCCGACAAGAAGATGAGGTAATCATACCATTGTTACACGACAATTATGACATCTTATTCAGCCATGTGCCACTGCAGGCACAACAACGTGAGGAGATGTGGCAGGATATGTGCAGGAGGGTGAACAGCCTGGGCGGCCACAACCGCACATATCAACAGATCCGCAGGCACTGCACAGACCTAATCCGGCATGCGAGACAGCGTGCTGCTGCAATCGCCAGACAACAAGGTGGGACAGGTGGTGGGCCACAAACCCAGCCCCCACTCACAGCCACGGAGGAGCTCCTGGCCAGTCTGGGGACACCCATGGAACAACACGCTGAAACCCTCGCGTCCATCGTGGAGGTGGGTGTCTCCCAACCAATGAGCTCGGAGCTGCCTGGTAAGTCAGTGTTGCATGTTTGTATGATAAGCAACGTAGGAGTGGGTGTCATAGTACAACACATAATATAGCAACACATGCCAGGTATTTGGCCACACAAGATGCATACTACAGTATGCTATGTTGTGTTAGCAGACATGTGCATAGCACATGCTAACACACAGGTGCATGATGTGACATGCACAGTGCTCACTGTAGTGATAGTAATGGATAATGTGTATACCTTTGTGTCATCCCTATACAGGTCCGTCTGGCGTGTCGCAAAGACAAGGGTCTGTCGCAGGTAAGTCTGTTGCTAGTAAAAGGCATGATATGGTGTATTGATATTCCACATGTGTCCAGGTATGACATGCACACCTGGGTGTGCCCCAGTCACGATATACAGGTTGCACCACCCGACACACACACCACCCATGTACAGTAGATACAACCATTAGTATAGAGTGGCATGACACAACATAACCTATTGGTGTGATATGTGCAGTCAGCTATGCATACAATGGTGTAGGTGTTCCACAATGGCTGCATGTGTAGTATGCATTGGTATGCCTCTGCAGTATGCACACAGTACCACATAGTGAGCCGTGATCTGGCCAGAGCACAGGTGTTACTACTGTGACCTATGCCGCTGCATTGGGTGCACATGTTGTGACATGGCACATGACATGTCCCATGCACGAGGATGTCTGTATGCAACATTGTCACACCATGACATGACCCATGCATGACATAGCAGACATCCACAATGTCTGCATAGCTGTAGGGAATGTGACACCTCAGACTAGTAGGGTTGTATGTCACATGGGCCACCACAGGGCTGTGTGCACGATGTCCATCACACACAATTGTCGATGACCCAGACAAACAAGGCCATGGGTGATACCTACAGGCATGTTGCCACACAGTACATCCGCAGTGGGTAGTCACCGTTGCACCCTGTCCACACATAGTGGGCTCATCACTGTAGTGGACCCCCTGGACATCCGATGTGGTACACCAGTGTAATGGAATGCCTGTCTGCAGCCACTAGAGGTGCCACCAATGTCCACCATATACGTGCTGCTGAGCAGCTGAACTGACTTCCACACATGGCAATGTAATGCGTCCAGGTCATGCATCGCACAGTAACATACCTGTGTCCTGCTACCGTGCAGTGGCACAGTGCCCGTACTCCACACTGTACAGTTATGTACACAGCTCACACCAACCACACCTGCACAGACATCTGTGTTACACATGCATTGTCTCTGTAGACTGTACACGTAACACTGCACTGTGACATCCGTTGTGATGTGGTGCATGTGGTGGGACACCATCGTCACATGTCCACATGATACCGCACATGTTTGCCGTGTACATGACATAGTGACGGCAGCCATGTGTACTGTTAACTCGCCCATGGCCACACGGTGTATCACGGTGATGCATGCAAACTACCATGAATGTGTGTACAGCATGCCTACCAAAAGACACCTGCCTGTTGTCGTGTGCACTCCAGGGCAGTATGCATACTGCCACTATTAATGTCTGGGCTGCATTCACTGGGCTGTGGTGTGGGAATGCTGCATGCCACCTGCAATATCACATGCATGATGTGTCTGCATGTGTGTCTGTCCACGTGTGTGTGTGTCAGTGTGTGTGTGTCCGCATGTGTGTGTGTGTGTGTGTGTGTGTGTGTGTGTGTGTGTGTGGCTGTGTGTGTGTCTGCATGTATGTAATGTAACTTACGGTATGTCTTTGTATTGACAGGTGCTGTAGGTGCATGCCCCTCCTGTGGTCCATCTGATGCTAGTGTCCCCACAGATACTAGTGGTGATGACCATGTGCATGAGGCACAGGCAGGGTCGTCACAGGCAGACACTGTGCCATTGGAGAACATCACACTTACATCCCCTTCATCCACGCACACGGTTCAGATGCCGACACATACCCCAACACCATTGCCCATAGATGATGGACAGTCAGCGTCTGTTGGCACCGAGCAGGAATGTGTGGTGGCTGCAGAAGGTGTGGGTACACACGACGTTGCCAGTGTAATGACTGGTGGAGTGCCACACAGGCATGTGGCAGGTGCTGCTCGTAGGAGGAGCACTGCTACACATACACCTGCCATACAGGGTGCAGCAGCTGGTATAACCAGACGCATGTTCCAGACTGTAATGGCGGCGCAGGCACGTGCTGAACGGCAGAACCAGGAAGGGCAGAGGCTGCAGAGGTCCGCAATCCGTTCCTTAAATGAGAACATCCAGTCATTGGCAAATGCCCAACAGCATCTTGCTGATGTTCTGGATAGGCGATTGGGTGAGATGGCTGGGATCCTCGACCGAGGCATGGCCATCCGCGAGCGTGAGCTGTCTGTGCTGGAACACCTGGTAGGGGTGACGCATAGGGCACGTGGGCCAGTAACACCACCAAGTACAGGTCAACGTGTGCGTGCCACCTCCCATGCCCACCCACACAGTGCTGGTAGCAGCAGCAGTGCAGCTGCTACTACGCCAACCAGACCAGGACACAGCAGGCCACGTGGACGTGGCCCTGGACGGCCCCGGCGTGGACACGTTTCCAGCGGACATGTGTCATCGGAGAGTGGCCACGGTGTACCTCCACCTGGTAGTGCCTGTGCGACCCCAGGCAGGCGCGGGTCACGTTGCCGCAGGCGGACACAGTGAGCCGTACCACCTGCACTGTACGGTCTGGGGCTGCCAAGTATACCCCGTGTAGGCATCACAGATGACTGAACTGTGTACACACATACCCACACACAGCAAACACAACTGTAGGGCTCCACCACATCCACATGCATTCTGCACAGTCATGCCCAGTAAATGCACAGGCCCTTACACACACACATGATGTCATCCATTGGTACAGCCTATGCCTGTGGCACACATATCACCCTGTGCATATGATGAAGTCTCTGCCACAGAACCGTGAGCTACACCATCGGTGCATGGTTATGCAAACATATTCTGATGCACAGGGTGGACAACATAGTGAGAGGTGTATGTGATACCTGTGTCTGCATAGTATGTGATGTGTATGTTGTGGTGGCTGTGTATGGCAGGTGACAGGTGCGTATGTGATGTGGTTCATGCACTGACATCATGCAGCTGATATACCATGTAGTGCAGGTGCAGCATTCATTGTTCTGTGTACACAGTATGCGTGTTGGTTACATCTGTAGCACCATATTGGTTCAGTTAACCCGTATGCCACTTATGGTGTACTTGCATGTGCCCACTGGGAGCACTGTTATCAGTTCCCCAGGTGTAGTCGTGGGGTACCCACAGGCACATCTGGCAATATCAGCATAGCACAGGTACCTGCAACTGGCATGGACACCTACATAGGTACATAGGCGCACATGTACATACCAGGCTATGTGCCCTACGGCATGTGTAAACCTAGCAAGACTGTGTGTGGCTGATAACACCCCTTAGGATGAGGGTACCACATCCATCAGTCTCCTGTCCCCTGTCCAGCACTGACACACAGATGATGCCTGGTGCATACTTATGTTCACACATCCACACGTCATGATTACTCCTGCACAAAGGCAGTCAGGGCCTTTGCTTCACATGGGCTGGCAATCCTCTCCGTGTTGTAGGGGGTCTCTGGCCATTGAACCTGTTCCCCCAGCACGTCCTAGTCATCTTTGTGGTGAGGTGTGTGTAAGTTGCTTCTGTGGCCGTGTTTGACGGAGTCTAGGAGGTGGAACTTGTCCATGTCACCCAGGTTGGACATGGCCGTGTATGTCAGGCACAGATCACCACAGAGCAGACGTGCTGGGAAGGTATACAGCCGGAGTCCCCTTGGTCGGGCAGTGTGTGACACATGTCCCAGCACCTTTATCCCCCCTCGTGGAACATTTGTGTTCCTTCCGAGTGCTGCAGGTGTCAGGTTAGGTACAGCCCACATGTGCCATTGAACGCAATCATTGCTGTGGTGTGTGATGTGTACAGGGATACAATGAACACCCGTGATGTGGATGTGATTCCTTCCAGACCAGGTGGCCACAGTGGAATGTCATCCCACCCACATTGGCATTGTGTGTGTTGACAGAGGTTACTGACAGGTGTGGTACCCATATCCATGAACACGTCCACCATGTTGAATGGATTACCACCTACATGTTACGTTGGGGCAAACATGTCCTTCACACTGGGTAGGTCTGCACCTTCTCTGGCATGTAGCAGCAGGCCATGGCTCTCGCACCAGTTATCCATGTGTATGACGCCCTAGGCGGATGTCTGTGTCAGATGGGGTGTTGGGTATGGTGTCCGTTGTGCAGTCATCTGCATACCTTGTCTGCCACAATCCCCCTATGTTGGCATGCACATTGTTAGGTCGAATGCCGAATGGCAGGGGCCCAGGACTGAGCCCTGTGGCCCTCCACACGAGATCAGCATTTAGTCTGACACAGCACCAGGAACACAAACCCTGTGTGGTGTGACCTCCAACCATTCTGAGAACCATCGTGTGACTTATGTCCCCACATGTATGCTGGCGAGCCTTTCCATGAGACCCACGTGGAGTGCGTTCTGAACGCTACCACCAGGTCATGGTAGTGTGTGCAAACTGACCTAACCCATTAATGGCCTTGGTGACTGCTCCAGACAGGACGAGCAGGTTTGGGAGGCAGGATCTGCCCTTGACTAAGTTGTTGTGGGTATGTTCCGGTATTGGCTGTACACCACTGTTTGTATTCATGGGCACCTGTATGGACCTCCCTGCAGCTTTGCAGACAAGGCTTGTCAAGCTGATAGGGCAGTAATGTCTGCAGTCCATAACAGCACTACCCTGGCATAGTGGGAGCACAGATGCCACATGCCATCCAGCGGGGACCTAGCCCGTAGTAAGGCTAACATCAGACAGTGGCCTTATATGTGGGGTGAGGGCCTCAATGAGGTTGGGTAGCACACAGCCAGGGACACCATCGGGGCCCATTGGTGCTGTGTTAACCGCCTAACAGATATCAGATCACTCCAGGGCATATGAGATGTGTCTGAGGCTAGACTCTGGTGGGATGGATATGTCCCCTCTTGGGGTGGGGGGTGGATGTATGCATGGAACATGTCCGCTGGTTTGTTGACAATGTCTGTGGGTGCAGTGACCATTGTACCATTCTGGATCATTACCGGCCATGTCTGTGCGCTCCCACCCATGTCCCTACCACAGTTGAGGAAGGCCCTATGGGTGTCTCATGTGACCTCTGCAGTACCACTCCCACAAGCGGCCTTGGATGATTGTATGTGTGGCCGTATGTTGACGCGCTGGTATGAATGGGTGATGGCTTCCCTGGTACTGATATTGCTCTGTCATGTATGAGCTCCAACTGTTGATGTACAGTTTGTCAGTGGCTGTGGTCCACCAGACCATGTGCCTACCTGTGGTGGACAGGGTCCTGATGTTATCATGATCGCTTGGTGCAGACATCCCTGTGTGTGCTCAGAGAAGGCATTCGTAAGTGAGTTGGCAGTGCGGCTTGTGTTCACCACTGGCATGGTGGACTTGTAGGGTACCACAGTGGTCGTATGATGTGTGTGGTTTGCTGTGGAGAGGTCCTCAATTAGGTCTCCCATGCCAGTGTTGGGTGTAGGATGTGGATTACCAGTGGATCCACTATATGGTCTGACATCACCATTGAGGGATGTACATCCTGTGTGGAGCATTTCCTCCCCATGTGTGATGGGCAGAAGTGGTATCGTTCCCCTAGTGGGTATGGTTCATGGCTGTTTCACAGCGGTCATGTGTATGAACACCCGGACCTGTGGCGTAGGGTGTTGTTTCATGGGTAATGTTCCCAGTCTATTTAAGGGTGCTTGATGTCACCCAATACGGTGCTGTTGTGAGAGCATGCACACTCACCAGTGTCCTCAGGACGGCTGTGCAGGTATCCTGGGTTTGGGAGGGTGGTCTGTAGCATGCAACAAACCGTAGGGCACTCCTACCCATGGTTAATTGCACCTGGATATTGCCCGCTGCAACGGCCACGTCGCTGTTGTGTGGCTGGGCACACACGACGGTCCACAGTCTGCCACCCATGCTGTTGCTCCATGTGGATGCATGTGTGCTCTGTGCCGAGTCCAAGTGTCTGAGCATGCCCAGTAAGCAGCTGTGTAGATGGACACACACACACACAACCGAATGCAAAGTAACCGGTGGTGCATGCCTGTATATCGCCGCCGCGCCGCCAGCAGCCCCATGGGCGTTGATGTGTGTGTGTGCTGGACACACGACGGTCCACATTCTGCCACCCATGCTGTTGCATGTGGATGCATGTGTGCTCTGTGCCGAGTCAAAGTGTCTGAGCATGCCCAGTAAGCAGCTGTGTAGATGGACACACAGGACAGTGCACACCGCGCCCGAATGCAGTAATACCCGGGTGCATGCCTGTATTCCCTTCGCAACGGCCACGTCAGTGCCATGGCCGCGTTGATGTTGTGTGGCTGGACACACACGACGGTCCACATTCTGCCACCCATGCTGTTGCTCCATTTGGATGCATGTCTGCTGTGTGCCGAGTCTAAGTGTCTGAGCATGCCCAGTAAGCAGCTGTGTAGATAGACACACAGGACAGTGCACACCGCGCCCGACTGCGTTGATACCCTGTGAGCATGTCAGTCACCCCTTTGCAACCGCACGGTGTAGGAGGCATGGCCAGTACACACCCGGGGGTACACACGACAGTCGTCACCGATGTCTGCAACTGGGCGTGTAGCCATGGCCAATGGCATCCTGTATAGCCATGGTGACCATCCACGTGACACATATGTGGCTGTCATGCCACATTGGCTGCCTACATCCTGCACGACGGATGCCCTCTCATAGGGTAAAGTGTCATGTGGTGCATCCCGTATTCCTGTCGTGATGTACTGATCAGTAGTTATTTGGTATTCCCGACTGCAGCACTAACGTGTTACTGTACGGCCACATTGGGATGGTAACAGGCTGCGTGACTGCGCACTCTGTCTTCATTCCCTATCGGACGCATTGCCTCTGCAGATGATACCACCCACCTAGGGGTATGCCTCCTGACAGTGCTGTGCTCAGTAATCCCGTTAGCGCGTTCTGTAAATGCTTCATGCTGTAGTGAGTTCATGTAGGTAGGCGTAGGTTCGACTCTCGGCCCTTGTGTGTGTGTGTGTGTGTGTGTGTGTGTGTGTGTGTGTGTGTGTGTGTGTTTCCAGCTTCCTGCAGATGAACTAGCTTTTAGACGCTTTGCATCGCATCCCTTGGCTATTGCCAGCTATTGTCTTACGAGTGATGTCACCCGCCTAGAAGTATGCCTCTGACTGCGCTGTGCTCAGTAAACTCGGTAGCACGTTCTGTAAATGCTTCATACTGTAGTGAGATCATGTAGATAGGCGTAAGTTCGACTCCTGGCCCTTCCGTGTGTGTGTGTGTGTGTGTGTGTGTGTTTCCAGCTCCCTCTGCAGATGAACTAGCTTTTAGACGCTTTGCATCGCATCCCTTGGCTATTGCCAGCTATTGTCTTACGTGTGATGTCACCCGCCTAGAAGTATGCCTCTGACCGCTCTGTGCTCAGTAAACTCGGTAGCGCGTTCTGTAAATGCTTCATACTGTAGTGAGATCATGTAGATAGGCGTAAGTTCGACTCCCGGCCCTTCCGTGTGTGTGTGTGTGTGTGTGTGTGTGTGTGTGTTTCCAGCTCCTCTGCAGATGAACTAGCTTTTAGACGCTTTGCATCGCATCCCTTGGCTATTGCCAGCTATTGTCTTACGTGTGATGTCACCCGCCTAGAAGTATGCCTCTGACCGCGCTGTGCTCAGTAAACTCGGTAGCGCGTTCTGTAAATGCTTCATACTGTAGTGAGATCATGTAGATAGGCGTAAGTTCGACTCCCGGCCCTTCCGTGTGTGTGTGTGTGTGTGTGTGTGTGTGTGTGTGTGTTTCCAGCTCCCTCTGCAGATGAACTAGCTTTTAGACGCTTTGCATCGCATCCCTTGGCTATTGCCAGCTATTGTCTTACGTGTGATGTCACCCGCCTAGAAGTATGCCTCTGACCGCGCTGTGCTCAGTAAACTCGGTAGCGCATTCTGTAAATGCTTCATACTGTAGTGAGATCATGTAGATAGGCGTAAGTTCGACTCCCGGCCCTTCCGTGTGTGTGTGTGTGTGTGTGTGTGTGTGTGTGTGTGTGTTTCCAGCTCCCTCTGCAGATGAACTAGCTTTTAGACGCTTTGCATCGCATCCCTTGGCTATTGCCAGCTATTGTCTTACGTGTGATGTCACCCGCCTAGAAGTATGCCTCTGACCGCTGTGCTCAGTAAACTCGGTAGCGCGTTCTGTAAATGCTTCATACTGTAGTGAGATCATGTAGATAGGCGTAAGTTCGACTCCCGGCCCTTCCGTGTGTGTGTGTGTGTGTGTGTGTGTGTGTGTGTTTCCAGCTCCCTCTGCAGATGAACTAGCTTTTAGACGCTTTGCATCGCATCCCTTGGCTATTGCCAGCTATTGTCTTACGTGTGATGTCACCCGCCTAGAAGTATGCCTCTGACCGCTGTGCTCAGTAAACTCGGTAGCGTTCTGTAAATGCTTCATACTGTAGTGAGATCATGTAGATAGGCGTAAGTTCGACTCCCGGCCCTTCCGTGTGTGTGTGTGTGTGTGTGTGTGTGTTTCCAGCTCCCTCTGCAGATGAACTAGCTTTTAGACGCTTTGCATCGCATCCCTTGGCTATTGCCAGCTATTGTCTTACGTGTGATGTCACCCGCCTAGAAGTATGCCTCTGACCGCGCTGTGCTCAGTAAACTCGGTAGCGCGTTCTGTAAATGCTTCATACTGTAGTGAGATCATGTAGATAGGCGTAAGTTCGACTCCTGTCCCTTCCGTGTGTGTGTGTGTGTGTGTGTTTCCAGCTCCTCTGCAGATGAACTAGCTTTTAGGCGCTTTGCATCGCATCCCTTGGCTATTGCCAGCTATTGTCTTACGTGTGATGTCACCCGCCTAGAAGTATGCCTCTGACCGCGCTGTGCTCAGTAAACTCGGTAGCGCATTCTGTAAATGCTTCATACTGTAGTGAGATCATGTAGATAGGCGTAAGTTCGACTCCCGGCCCTTCCGTGTGTGTGTGTGTGTGTGTGTGTGTTTCCAGCTCCCTCTGCAGATGAACTAGCTTTTAGACGCTTTGCATCGCATCCCTTGGCTATTGCCAGCTATTGTCTTACGTGTGATGTCACCCGCCTAGAAGTATGCCTCTGACCGCTGTGCTCAGTAAACTCGGTAGCGCGTTCTGTAAATGCTTCATACTGTAGTGAGATCATGTAGATAGGCGTAAGTTCGACACCCTGCCGTGTGTGTGTGTGTGTGTGTGTGTTTCCAGCTCCCTCTGCAGATGAACTAGCTTTTAGACGCTTTGCATCGCATCCCTTGGCTATTGCCAGCTATTGTCTTACGTGTGATGTCACCCGCCTAGAAGTATGCCTCTGACCGCGCTGTGCTCAGTAAACTCGGTAGCGTGTTCTGTAAATGCTTCATACTGTAGTGAGATCATGTAGATAGGCGTAAGTTCGACACCCTTCCGTGTGTGTGTGTGTGTGTGTGTGTTTCCAGCTCCCTCTGCAGATGAACTAGCTTTTAGACGCTTTGCATCGCATCCCTTGGCTATTGCCAGCTATTGTCTTACGTGTGATGTCACCCGCCTAGAAGTATGCCTCTGACCGCGCTGTGCTCAGTAAACTCGGTAGCGCGTTCTGTAAATGCTTCATACTGTAGTGAGATCATGTAGATAGGCGTAAGTTCGACTCCCGGCCCTTCCGTGTGTGTGTGTGTGTGTGTGTGTGTGTGTTTCCAGCTCCCTCTGCAGATGAACTAGCTTTTAGACGCTTTGCATCGCATCCCTTGGCTATTGCCAGCTATTGTCTTACGTGTGATGTCACCCGCCTAGAAGTATGCCTCTGACCGCGCTGTGCTCAGTAAACTCGGTAGCGTTCTGTAAATGCTTCATACTGTAGTGAGATCATGTAGATAGGCGTAAGTTCGACTCCCGGCCCTTCCGTGTGTGTGTGTGTGTGTGTGTGTGTGTGTGTGTGTGTGTTTCCAGCTCCCTCTGCAGATGAACTAGCTTTTAGACGCTTTGCATCGCATCCCTTGGCTATTGCCAGCTATTGTCTTACGTGTGATGTCACCCGCCTAGAAGTATGCCTCTGACCGCGCTGTGCTCAGTAAACTCGGTAGCGCGTTCTGTAAATGCTTCATACTGTAGTGAGATCATGTAGATAGGCGTAAGTTCGACTCCCGGCCCTTCCGTGTGTGTGTGTGTGTGTGTGTGTGTGTGTGTTTCCAGCTCCCTCTGCAGATGAACTAGCTTTTAGACGCTTCGCAACACAAACCTTGGCTATCAGCGGCCATTCCTTTATGGATGTTGCCACCCACCTGTACATGTGCCTCTGCTGCTGGTGTGCTCGGTGGTCCACGTAGCACATTCCATACCTGTGTTGTATGTTTGTGTGTTTGGGTATGTGGGTGTGAGGTCAAACAACATGCCTGCCACATGTGTGTGTGTGTCCATGCTCCCAGCTGCATGGGTTCATATGGTATTGCCTTGTGGTTTACGCAGAACACACCTATCCTGCCGCCATCCCTGTGTTTCTGGATGGCGGTATGCAGTTAGTGTACCGCTTGTGTGTCTGTTGTGGTCGGCGACCGCCGTAGCGTGATCTCCACCTGCACCATGCTATGGTGTGCTGGGGTGATGCTGTGTACATGACACACCCGGGCCTGCCACATGTGTCCGTCTGTATCTCTGTCATTGTTTATCTACGTACCTATGTTGTGGCCGTACCGCTGCTGTAGCATGGACGGCTGTCTTTCCCATGTATCGCATATTTGCACGGCAGACACATATGACTGTGGTCCGTTGCGTATCCACTCATTGTCCATGCACTGTCCGTATTCCAGAACACCGTATTGACATCTGCTGGATATCGTGACACACAGCTATCCCTGCTGTCCTGGCAGTGTACCCGTACACGCCATACACCTTGTGTGTACATGGCTAGTTATGGTGTGTGTATGTCTACCTGTGCTGTATGCATGGTTGTGTGTGTGTCCCGCTACAGCCATCTGTGCATATGTCGCCACCATGGGTAATCCTTGTGGACCGCAGTTTCATGTGCACGTCTGCACATACCTGCAGACTGTACTACCCCTCCTACGGCTGCGGACTTAGATCGACTGCTGCCCTGGGCTGTAGGGCTCCTTGCCGCCCACCACCACAGCACATGGTGCCCCCATCATGGTATACCTACATGACACACCCACTAGACAGGTGGCCCTACTAGTGCGGCGCCCTGGCCAGCCACAGGAATGCTGTACGCCTACGGCTGGATGTGGGCACATCACAAGGCATACGTCTACATTCAGTGTTTTACAACGTCCAGGTTGTAATACCAGAGGGGGGAACTCATCAGCTATGCTATAGAATGCGGATCTATTTGGTTTAGTAGGTGGAGGGGTGCCCACACAGCAGGGCTGACCGATGGAACACCGATGAGGCCTCCTTTGAGAGGCAGGTGGAGCAAGCCCCCGTAACGTGAATGTAGTTTAGGTACAGATGTAGGGTTAGCACACATTCGTCCACTCATTCAGTTCTGTACCGCTGTGTTACTGTGATATGCTATGCATATCTGCCATATACATTGTTAAATCATTCAATGATGAGTATTCGGCATAGTACAATATCATATGATACATGTGTTAATAGGATGCCTTCTGAGGTGTTAACATATGTGTGTGTGGGACACATTGCGTCTGTGCTTTCTATGCTGTGGTTACATGTTCATTGTTTGCACAGAAGGTAACACATGGAAGTGTAAGGGGGGATATAGAAAGCCTGGGCGCGTCTATGTTATGTGTACGTCTCACGGAGCGTACGGGTGATAAGCGCTTACATGTCTATGGAGTAACCTTTGGATACCACATGTGACCTGTCGTGGACGAAGCGTCTCGTTGACTGTATCATCTACCTATGTGTGTCGTGCTTTGTGTGCGGTAAGGTGCCAGCGGGTCTTTGATGTGGATTATGTGTATTCCATGGTCAATTGACATTAACACTATTACTTCACCGAAGGATGTTCTTCATTGGTGGGGACGCCATAGTTTCACCATCGTATGGCTTTCCTAGCTGACGTTGATATTCTGCCATTGGTATGTGTTCCACAGGTCACCCATTTCTCCAGCGGTACGGGAGCATGTGATCCACAGTCCGGTGCTGGCATATTGACAGCTGTGTACGCCGGTATTGGCACAGCGGTCTGGCTTTGTATGGGGAGTGTCTACTGGTTTCCCCATCTGTATTACCTGTGTTATGCCTCACTGCAGCTGTGTGGTTACACAAAATTCGCGGTTATGGGTGCCATCCCGGTCCTACGCTTGTCCATCCCTCGCGAGTGTCTACTGGACACTGGTATGGAGCAGTACACATTCCACACCTGCATTTCGCATTAGACGGTGGATGCTTTGCACTATCAGTGGGGAGTAAGGCACGTGCTACTCCCACATCCCTCCCATGGTGCGGGACAACGTATTATCTGCCAAACATCACCGAGCCCGTTACTGCATACCCATGATCCCATGGATGCAGCCCTCGACGGTACACATTACACATCCTGCATGTGTGGGAATGGGATGTGGACGCACCTCTATGGGCTCTGCAATATGGGAATATCTGTACATATGTCCCGCATTCTGTGGACAGCTGTCGCCAACCCTGAACACGCTGGGGGTGCATATGTGTGGCTGTACCGTGGACACGGCTGTCAGTTATTTCGGGTCTTCCGATCGTGTCTGGTTGACATTGCGTACGGAGGAATCTCTGGGGTCCTACTATGCACACCATTGTGCATATGTACAGTGTAGACCTTGTTGGACTGTGTCCATCTGGCTAGTGGGTTTGACCGCTGCTGTATGTTCCCCCATCGCGGATGTGTGGTTGCTACCCATATTATGTAGTGCTACGTTGACCAGGGTATTCTAAACTGAAACCGGATGGTGTAGATCCAATGATGCAGGCTAGGAGAAGCTTTAGGTCATCCTCCAATGTCCCATTAGGATATGTCCGCCACAGTATCGGCACACGGACACAACCAAAGAATGTAGATCCTATTAAAGCATTGACGGATGTTCTTCATAAGCGTGAACGCCATAGTGTCAGGATCCTGTGACTTTCCTACTTTACGTTGTTGGTGTGCCATTAGTATGTGTTCCACAGGTCGGCCATGTGTTCCGCGGTATGGTAGCGAGTGATCCCCATTCACCTTCTAGCAGATTGGGTGCTGTGTATGCCGGTATTCGCACGGCGGTCTGACATCGTATGTGGAGTCTCTACTGTAGTCCCTATCTGTATTCCGTGTGTTGTGCCTTACCACAGCTGTGTGATTCCACCAGGTTTGCAGTCATGGGTGACATCTTGGCCGTACGATTGTCCATCCATGGGAACTGTCCAATGGACACTGGTATAGTGCTGTCCACATTTCACAGCTGCATTTAGCATTCTCCGGTGGGTGATTTGCATAATTAGTGCGGAGTAACGCATGTGCCATACCCACATCCCTCACACGGGGCGGGACAACGGATCATCTGCCAATCAACACCGAGACCCATGTCTGCATACCCACGATCCCATGGCTGCAGCCCTCGACAGTACCCGTTACACATCCTCCACGTGTTCGGGAATGGGATTTGGACGCACCTGTATGGACTGGACAATCTGGGGATTCATGTGCATATCACCTGCAGTTCATGGACAGTTGTCATTAACCTTGGACACGCTGGTGGTGCATATATGTAGCTGTGCCGTAGTGACGGCTGCTGCTTCATCTGGGTCTGCCGCTCCAAGCAGGTTGCATTGCGTAAGGATAATTTTTGGGTCCTACACTGGACACCAGTGTGCATATGTAAAGTGTAGAACATATTGGACTGTGTCCATCTGACCAGTGTGTTTGACTTCCGCTGCATGTCCAGCAGTCACGGATGTCTGTTTGAGTACCCATATTATGTAGTGCTACGTAAACCGGGTCTTCCGCCACCGACCCCATATGGTGTAGTTCCCATGATGCAGGCTAACAATTGCTTTCAGTAATCCGCAGATATCCCATTGGGACATTCCCGCCTCTGTATTGTAACATTAACACGAAGAAACCATGTATAACCTATTGATTCATTGCAGGATGTTCTTTATATGTGTATACGCCATAGCCTTAACATCCTATACCCGTACTATTTGACGTTGTTGGTGTGCCATTATTATGTGTTCCGCAGGTCGGCCATTTGTTCCGCAGTATGGCAGCGAGTGATCACCATTCACTTGCTGGGAAAATGAATGCTGTGTACGCCGGTATTCGCACAGCGGTCTGACTTTGTATGTGGAGTCTCTACTGTAGTCCCTATCTGTATTCCCTGTGTTTCGCCTTACTACAGCTGTGTGATCCCAGCAGATTTGCTGTTATGGGTGCCATCTTGACCAAACGTTTGTCCGTCCATGGGGAATGGCTACTGGACACTGGTAGAGGGCTGTACACATATCACAGCTGCATTTAGCATTCTCCGGTGGATGATTTGCATTATTAGTGTGGAGTAACGCATGTGCTATACCCACATACCTCCCACGGGGCGGTACGACGGATTATCTGCCAATCGACACACAGCCCCATTTCTGCATACCCACGATCCCATGTCTGCAACCCTCGACGGTACCCATTGCACATCCTCCATGTGTGCGTGAACGGGATGTGGACGCACGTCTATGGACTTGGCAACCTGGGGAGTCCGGTCCATATGTCCTGCATGTCATGGACACTTGTCATCAACCTTGAAAACGCTGGTGGTGCACATATGTGGCTGTGCCGTAGTCACGGCTATCAGGTCTTCTGGTTCTCTAGATCGCCGCCTGTTCACATTGCATTCGGATAATTTTTGGGTCCTACAATGGACACCAATGTGCATATGTCAAGTGTAGAACGTATTGTACTGTGTCCATCTGGCCAGTGGGTCTGACTGCTGCCGTATGTTCAGCAATCACGGATGTCTGTTTGAGTACCCATATTATGTAGTGCTACGTAAACCGGGTTATCCGCCACTCTACACAAATGTTGTAATTCCAATGTTGCAAGCTAACAATTGCTTTCACCAATCTGCAGATATCCCATTGGGACACTCCCGCCTCTGTATTGTCAACTTTACGAGCGAAACATGTAGATCCTATTAATTCATTGAAGGATGTTCTTTATATGTGGGCGGGCCATAGCTTAACCATCCTATAACCATCCTAGTTCACGTTGTGGGCGTGCCATCAGTATGTGTTCCGCAGGTCGCACATTTGTTCTGCGGTATGCAAGCGAGTGATCCCCAGTCACTTGCCTGCAGGTTGAGAGCTGTGTACGCCGGTATTCGCACGGCGGCCTGACATTCTATGTGGAGTGTCTGCTGTACTCCCTAAATGTGTTCCCTGTGTTCTGCCTTACTACAGCTGTGGGATTCCGCCAGGTGTGCAGTTATGGGTGCCATCTTGGATGTACATTTGTCCATCCATGGGAACTGCCTCATGGACACTGGTGTAGGGCTGTACACATGTCACAGATGTATTTAGCATTCTCAGGTAGATGATTTGCATTTAGGGTTGCCACCTTTTCAAATGGCCAAAGTGGGACATTTTCAAGACACACATCAGATTTTACAGGCCGACACATACCCACGGTCAGTACAAAGGATAGAACTTAACTTTTTTGCCTAAATAAAAGCTTATTCTTGTAGCATTTTAGTTGCTTATTCAATGTTTTGTAACATTTAGGTATTTTAGATACAGAATAACTGTTTTATGCAACTATTACATAAAATATGGGACATAATTATGTCCTACAATCTCAGGACATTTGCCATTTTTAATATTTTCTGTCAGGACACAACTGCCCAAAGAGGGACTGTCCCTCCCAAAGTGGGACAGGTGGTAACCCTATTTGCATTATCAGTGCGGAGTTACGCATATGCCACACACACACACCGCACACGGGGCGGGACAACGGATCTTCTGCCAATCAAGTCCGACACCCATTTCTGCATACCCACGATCCCATGGCTGCAACCCCCGACAGTACCCATTGCACATCCTCCATGTGTGCAGGAATGGGATGTGGACACACATCTATGGACTGGACTATCTGGGGATTCCTGTGCATATGTCCTGCATTTCATGGACAGTTGTCACCAACCTTGAACACGCTGGTGGTGCATATATGTAGCTGTGCCGTAGTCACGCTGGTCACAGCATCTGGCTCTCCCGATCTCGGACGGTTGACATAGCGTCCGGATAACTTTTTGGGTCCTACAATGGACACAAATGTGCATATGTAAAATGTAGAACATGTTGGACTGTGTCCATGTGGCCAGTGATTGTGACCGCTGCTGTATATTCCCCATTCGAGGATGTCTGTTTGACTACACATATTATGTTGTGCTACGAAACCCATATTCTACTACGATTAACCAAAATGGTATTGCTGTACTGCTGCAGGTTGGCAACTGCTTCAAGTAATCCTCAGACAGCCCAGTAGGACATGTACGCCACTGTATTGTCAATATGACACAGCCAGACCATGTGGACACGATTGCTTCATTGCCGGATGTACTTTATAAGCGGGAACGCCAGTGTTTCAACATGCTATGACCGTCCGAGTTGACGTTGTTGGTGTGCCATTGGTATGTGTTCCACTGGTCGCCCATGTGTTCCGCAGTATGGCAGCGAGTGATCCCCATGTTGTTGCTGGCAGATCGAGTGCTGTGTATTTGCACGGCCGTCTGGATTTCAATGGGGGGTGTCTACTGTAGTTTCCATCTGCATTTCCTGTGTTATGCCTTACTGCACCTGTGTGATTCCACCGGGCTTGCAAGTATGTGTGCCATCCTGGTCGTAGGCATATCCATCCATGGGGTTTGCCTACTGGACACTGTTATAGCCTGTACACATTCCACACCTGCATTTAGCATTATCCGGTGGATGCTTTGCACCATTACTGGGGAGTAGGTCATGTGCTACACCCACACCCCTCCCACGGGGCGGAACAACGAATTATCTGCCAAACAACACCGAGCCCCATTTCTGCATACCCAAGATCCCATTGCTGCACCTATCGATAGTACCCATTACACATCCATCATGTGTGCGGGACTGGGATGTGGACGCACATGTATGGACACGGCGATCTGTGGATTTCTGCTCATATGTCCTACATTTCATAGATACCTGTCATCAACCTTAATCACACTGGCGGTGCATATGTCTAACTGTGCCGTAGTCACGGCTATCGCGTCATCTGGTGGTCGGAAACGGCTGGTCGGCGTTCTGTTAGAATGTATTTTTGGGTCCTACAATGGACACATATGTGCAAATGTAAAGGTAGATGTTGCTGGATTGTGTCCAACTGGCCAGTGGTTTCGACCGCTGCTGTATGTTGGCCAATCGCGGATGTCTGTTTGACTACCCATTCTACGTGGTGCTACGTAAAACAGGTGTGTTAGAACTGTAAATAACCGATGTATATCCAAAGATGCAGGTTAGCAACTGGTTTACATAATTCTCAGTCGTCCCAATAGGACATATCCGTCACTGTACTGTCAACATAACACCACCGACACATGTTGCTCCCCTATGTATTCATTGAAGCATGTCTTCTTTATAGGTGGGAACGCCATAGCTTACATATCCTACTTGACGTTGTTAGTGTGCCATTAGTATGTGTTCCACAGGTCGCCCATCTGTTCCGCTGTATGGTAGCGAGTGCTCCCCATTTTGTTGCTGGCAGATCGAGTGCTGTGTATGCCGGTATTCGCACGGCGGTCTGACTTGGTATGGGGAGTATCTACTGTACTCCCTATCTGTATTTCCTGTGTTATGCCTTACTGCAGCTGTGTAATTCCACCAGGTTTCCAGTTATGGGTGCCATCTTGGTCGTACACCTGTCCATCCATGGGAATTGCCTACTGGACAGTAATATAGGGCTGTACACATTTCACACCTGCTTTTACCATTATCTGGTGGATGCTTTGCATCATTGGTGGGGAGTAAAGCACGGGCTATACCCACATCCCTCCCACGGGGCGGGACAACGGATTATCTGCCAAACAACACCGAGCCCCAATTTTGCATACCCAGGATCCCATGGCTGCAACCCTCCACGGTACCCATTACACATCCTTCATGTGTGCGGGACTGGGATGTGGACGCACTTATATGGACACGACAATCTGTGGATTTCTGTTCATATGTCCTGCATTTCAGGGACAGTTGTCATCAACCTTGAACACGCTGGTGGTGCATATGTAAAGCTGTGCCGTAGTCACGGCTGTACACCGTCTGGGTCGACCGCAGCTGTTTCATGTCTCAAATGGGTAAATTTTTGGAGTCCTACAATGGACACCGATGTGCATATGTAAAGTGTAGAACGTGTTGGACTGTCAACATCTGGCCAGTGGTTTTGACTGCTGCTGTATGTTCCCCAATCGCGGATGTCTGTTTGACTACCCATATTATGTATTACTTGGCCTATCTATATCCACGTGCCAGTAAGCGTAAATACAGAAAACCTTTAGTCCTGGTCATCGTCATAAAAGACATCCTTGAACATATATCAGGCCAAAACGGACAATGACAGAAACGATACACTCCACAGTCAAAACATACTAAGCTCTTTCACCCACTAACATGGGTCATCGTCGGAGTACGAAATACATTACACAGTCGTCCCTTATACACTTCCTTCAGAGTCAGTTTAAAGTCAATTAATCAATAAACCTGCTCATAGTTAAGTGGACAGTGCTCCATGTCGTGATGATAACGTGACATATACAAATCAGTGTTGCATACATTACTTAATGGAAACAATAATACAACAACAATGTGTTTATATAACTACAATATTGGTCAATACAATCAGTATATTGACACATATTTGATAATTGTTGTGAGTAAACCTTAGAATGTAGTGTGTTGATCATGGTATGAAATATCAATGTGTATAACTGTTGCATTACGATTCCAAAGCATGGAATCAATAAGTACAATTGAAGCATAATTTGCATAAATATGAATGTACATGAAAGTCACAATGTTACGTGTGAATATGACTGTATCATAACTATATCGATATGAAATGGAATGAACTGTAGTTGTTTACATCTTCTTTTCGGTGACAAATCTATGTCCATGCGTCATATATCACGGGCCGTCGGGCTGCTGTGTGTAGATGTATACATGTGAACCCCTCGTTTCATACCTTTCTTTGTTACTGTCTGTGGATTACCTGTGTACACACATCAATTACCATGCCATACCTTTCCGCTGTACAGGTTCTGGCATGGTGTACGGCTGGTTGGCCCTCAATCTTGCTGTGTGTTACATTGACCAGTGTCTATCTGGCAATTCGCTGGCGTGTCATGTGTGACCTTCTTGCTTCTTTAGGGACCTGATCCCATAATTGTGACGTGCTTCCACTGGCCATATATCTGTCTGTCGTCTGGGATCTGTGTGTATCCAGTCCTTTCAGGACACTTTCTGTTGTCGTTCTTTTTGTTTACATATATGAGTACTTTGGTATGTTGTGCTATGATTGTGTGTGGAGCCTTTCTCCACGGGCCTCTGCTGACACTGGACATATATCCAGCTAAGCGTAGCCGGTCAACAAGTGTGAGCCAACTGGGCGCAATTCGATGCGGGGCACCTTCTAACAAGTGGGTCGGGTTACTGATGCATACCGTCATCAATCCATACTACTAACACATACGTGATTCTATCCACATTCTATGTTTGTCTCATCACATAGCGTGTGTTTCTCAGTATTTCTAACGGTACTTTACATGGCATTGCCTGATTGCATACTTTCAGAGGCTGACATTTATGAGACATGTCTGGTTGGCGTGGAGGACACATCCTTAACCTGCCCTGCTTGAGGGGATCACACACGCTGCAGCGCACGTGCATTTCCTAATTGTGGTTTACGCGCATGCGCACATGCATATCCGTATTCTGTCTCCATATGTTTACTGGCCCTGTGTGGTTACGTGGTCTGTGTTAGTTGTGACTATTCCGGTAACATATCTCTGATCCGGTTGACGGACGTGTGCGGAACGCACGTACACCTTTATACCTGTAACAGTCTTTGCAGCATGGACGCATTACGTACCGTTCACATTTATATGTTCCATAGTCGTAATTCAAACAGGACTGCATTCACGTTTGCGGTTACTGTGACCACTACCGTTAGCTGTTCGGTGTCATTAATATGCATACCCATGGTACTTAGCTACATTTACATATCCCCCACCCCCCCCCGCACTCACGCACGTCACTGGCATCGCTTCTCCTGGTGGGAAAGGTGCGGTACTACATGTTAAACATTCCTTATTCCCTCCCGTTCATGGCCCAGGATGCATATGTCTTGACCGCAGGGATGTTCAGATCACAGGGGCTTATATCCCCAACGCATACAGGCCTTTTATTGTCAGGGTGTCCCTGTGGTGCTTTGGGTTTGGTCTTGTCGGCCCAGTGTACGGAACTGCCCTGACCGTGTATGAATGTTAGATGAGTCACATGGCCACGGTTTGTCCGTGTCTATGATACCATGTCCCCCCCCCATAATTCCTAACCGTGTGCGCTGATTGGCCGGCGTACCCGTTGTCGATGTTGTTATAGTAATTGAACACGGTCTGGTCGAACGGACCTATTTCCATTAGTAACCCTCGGTATTCATGACCTGTCTCGCCATATTACATGGGTTTAACATTGCGTGATGGCTTTCACTGAGCCACGGACATGTCCGTTGCTTAGTTTGTGCCAGTCCCGCTCTGCTACACACATTTAACATGGCGGAACAGGTTGAACAGCTCAGCAACGGGGACATCGGCCTCTCCGTCGCTGTTTAGTATTGAATCGCTATGTTGACTTTGTTTCACAGAGAGAGACAGTGTCGACATTGGTAACGGACATCTCACGCAGTACGTCCACACCGCCATGCGTGGCGTATGTCTGCGTTTAGGCGGCGGACAGGCATTATGCTGTGCCATTATGTCTGGGGAATATATGGTTTCTTGCCATAGATGATATGTCATACTAGCAATGACCCGCGTCTGGGAGTGGGTACTGCTGTATTTACCCACGGCAAGAGTGGCCTTAGGTCACGTGGTGCCCTAGGCAGAAGTACTCCATGATGCCACCGCCACATCACCCGCTACCCCCGTCCTGGTCTACCTACACAAAATAAAGGCTTGAAAGGTGCCCGAGTGGGCGGCCTAGGAGGCTGCCTAGTTGGCCTATGCATAAGGCCGCATATGTGTGTGGTCCCTCGGGCGTCGGACTCGGGAACGCACCACGTCTGCCGTGAGTATATCTAACATTACCCACATCCATGCGTGGTTTATTGCTATGATGTTCCACACCTGTGTTTGGACAACCTACAATAGCTTCTGCTATTGGCATGCAATGCTGTGGGTGGTCCGGTTACCATACATATACCTTTCTCAAAAGCCGAATTTACAGTTCTGAACACTACTGTGGTCTCCTTTGAGGCCCCTGAGCCAGTGGTAAACATTACTCAAACCGCTGAATGACGTACATATCCCTTCCACCAGCACCTACAGGACTGCATGGATCAGGCAATCCCATACAAAACTGAGACTCTTTGTACCAAAGCCAAGCATCCAGTCTGGTGGACCCCAGCCATGAACAAGCTCTAGAACGACTGGAGGTAGCTACTACAAGATAGAGTGGAATACTTGTAAGGTAAGACACCCTTGCTCATTGTATGTGAAGAACTACAGGCTGTCAGGAAATCATCCAGGGGAAGTTCAACAGAGGAATCAACAAGAACTCGACAGACAATCATAAGGCCTTCTTTAGCTATGTTGGACACCTGGGAGGACACTCCCAGATATGCTCACACTGGGTTCAGAATGATGTGAGGATGACTGAACCTACACGCATTGCCAACATAATGGCCGACAGGTTCGGTGCTAACTTCTCCCCCTCACCCCCACATGGAGAGATATCTATACCAGAGGATTGTAGATCCTGGAACTTCTGTGACACACAGGTGGGAAATGCTCTCTCCAAGGCAGTAAACACAGCATCCATGGGACCAGATGGTGTCCCAGCTGTGTACTCCATTAACTCAATGGGGAATTAAACCCACAGTTAGGACAGCTGTTTAACCGTAGCCTCACCTCAGGATACGTACCCAAGTAGTGGCACAAGGCGACTGTAGTCCCACTTCACAAGGATGGTGCATCCACTGACCCTGGTACTTACCATCCCATTAGCTTGACAAGCCTTATCTGCAAAGCCATGGTGAAGGATCATGATGGAAGTCATACATAATGACATAGGGGACTTGCATACCTTGGATCCAACCCAGTTTTGCTTGGTCAAATACAGATCATGCCTTTTAAACGTGTCTGACTTTTTAGGATCAGTCACCAAGGCCATTGATGAGGGCAAAGCAGTCCATACAGCCTACCTACACCTGGCAAAGGCCTTCAACACAATACCACACTCAGGTATCATTGATAAACCCGTCTGCTTGAATGTAAATACATCCTTCGCCAGAGGGGTTGCAAACTGGCTAAGTGACAGAACCCACACGGTCATAGTTGCTGGCGCCATGTCATACTCACAGCCGGTCACAGGTGTTGTCCCACGGGGCTCAGTCCTGGGTCCACTATTTTTCCACATCTACATTTCAAAAGTACAAGCAAACACAGGGGGGTTATGGCTGACAATGTTTTCAGATGACTGCAAACCGGGTGCCATATTCGGACACACATCTGACACACATATCCTTCAGAAGGGCCTCACAGCTATGGATAACTGGTGCCAGACACATGGCCTACAGCTAAATGCCGGGAAATGCATAGTCATACCCTTCGGGAAGAACGAGGTTACCCCTAGCTACCATATAGGTGGCAATCCACTGAGCACAGAGGGAGTTACCAGGGATCTGGGGACCCGTGTTGTCGGTGACTGTTTGTTCGACACACACGTTGCTAACGTAGTTAGATAGACCTTCTACATTGCCCACCTGATCATGAAGGGATTCACATCTAGATCAGGGGAGGTCATTGTCCCCTTGTACTCATCACTCATTACACCTATGATTGAGTACAATGCCCCGTTCAGAATGTATCTGACCCGACACCTGCAGCAGCTGGAAAGGCCACGACAGTTCATCCACAAACGGATGCAGGGTCTCAGGAATATGTGTTATGCTGACCGACTGAAAGGGTTCCATCCCTATTCCGTCGCATACCACTTGCCCAGAGGTGACCTGTGCCTGGCATCCAAGGCCAGGTCGAACCCGGATTTGATGACTATGCTTCACCTACAGAATCTAGATCCCTCAGAATCACAAGGGCAGGTGACGTACACCTTGGCACTGTCATTAATAGAACGTGCTGGTGGGACAGATTCATCAGCCAGACACTCACTATGCTGTGGAACAACATCCCAGTACATGTGAGACAGAGCACCTGGCTGGCCTTGTTTTAGTATTTTGACAAGGATGTCTGAATTGCTTTATTCAACTAACCTTGTAAATGAATATTTACTTTACCACATTTTTAATCTTTACATTCCATTGATATATTTTACATTAGTCATAATCATAGTGTTTATGTCTATATATTAGGGTTCATTTATATTACTAGGTGTCTCTAGTTCTTTTAATATATTGGCACAATCCGTAGAACATATATATGTAACTTATACACTCAGACACTTGGAAAACATTATGTTGGTTCTTCTTTCATATTAATACATATATTTTTATTTTCGCGGAAGAATATACATTTTGAAGCAATGTCTGATTTACTCACTGTGTGCAATCTGTAACCTGAGTAGACTTTTTAGCTTGTTAGCATTTAAGGCATTTAATTAATACTTAGCACATCTTATTTACTGCCCAATTAAGGGTTTCAAATGTAGTAGGTTGAACTGCATTGTATGTATTCTGAAGCAGTCTGCTTATGAAGCAGACGAAAAGCGCTGCAATAAACTATGATGACTGCATTTAATTCCTGGGGGGCTCTGAGTGGTCACCGACCGTTTCTACAGTACCTCATTTTTGCTTTGGACTTTCTCATCTGGGTCTCTGTGTTATTTGTATGGGGAATGTCAAGTGTGGTCCCTATGTGTATTACCTGTGTAATGCCTTACTGCGGCAGTGTAATTCCACCGGGTTTGCAGTTATGGGTGCCATCTTGTTCATACGCTTGTCCATCCATGTGAATTGCCTACTGGACACTGGTATAGGGCTGTACACATTTCACGGCTGCATTTAGCATTCTCCGGTGGATGCTTTGCATTATTAGTAGGGAGTTAGGCAGGTACTACGCCCACATCCCTCCCACGGGGCGGGACAAAGGATTACCTGCGAAACAACACCGAGCCCAGTTTCTACATACCCAGGATCCCTTGACTGCAACAGTCGACAGTACCCATTACACATCCTTCATGTGTGCGGGACTGTGATGTGGACGCACTTCTATGGACTCGGTACCCTGGGTATTTCTGTGCATATGTGCTGCATTTCATGGACAGCTATCATCAACATTAAACACGCTTGCGGTGCATATGTGTGGCTGTGACGTGGTCACGACAATGAGTTCATGTAGGTGATGACGGAAGCTGGCAGGCATTCCATGAATAAATTTTTGGGTCCTACAATGGACACCACTGTGCATATGTAAAGTGTAGAGCTTGTCGGACTGTGTCCTTGTGGCCAGTGGGTTTGACTGATGCTGTGTGTTCAACAATCGCGGATGTCTGCTTGACTACCCATAGTGTGTAGTGCTACGGGAACCATGTTTTCTGAGACCAGAACCCAATGGTGTACATCCAATGTTGCAGGTTAACAACCGCTTTAATTAATCCCCAGAGGTCACGGTTGGGAAGTATCGCCACTTTATTGTCGGAACAACACCTCCAGACTGGGTAAATCACGGGAACTTTAGCCCGGTCTTACCGGCCATTTGCAAGTGTACTTAGCAGACACGTGTCAATACATGTATGATAATACATATTGTCATGCCGACGGTAATCTATGTTATTTGGACAATGGCTTCTGCTATTGGCATCCGTTGCTGTGAGTGTTGCTGGTTACCATACACATTGCTTGCTCAGAGGCAGACTTCCCAATTCTGAACACTACTGTGGTCTCCTTTAGGGACCCTGAGCCAGTGGTCGACAGTACTGCAGCCACTGCATCACTCACATATGCCGTCTACCGGTACCTACAGGACTGCATGAACCAGGCATTCCCTTACCCAACTGTGGTTCATTGTACCAATGCCAAGCATCCAGTGTGGTGTACCCCAGCCATACACAAGCTGTACAACAAGAGGGGGTGGCTACTACAAGGCGGAGCAGACACCTTGTGAGGTATGACACCCTTGGTCATTATGTGTGTAGAGCTACACGCTGTCATGACATGGTCCAGGGCACGTTGCACAGATATACCTACATGGACCTGGCTGACAATCATACCACCTTCATTTGCTATGCTCAACACCTGGGAGGTCACTCCCACATATGCTCTGACTGGGTTCACGATGATGTGGAGTTTACTCAACATACACACATTGGCAAAATACGGGCTGACAAGTTCGGTGAGGACATCTCCACACCCTCCCCCCCACATGAAGAGATGTCTGTACCAGCGGTTTGTGGTCCCCAAATGTTCTGTGACACACGGGTGGGACATGCTCTCTCCAGGGTAGTGAACATAGCATCCATGAGACCAGCTGGTGACCCGACTGTGTACTCCACTATCTCATTGAGGAATTAGACCCACAGTTAGGACAGCTGTTTCTTTGTAGCCTCACCTCAGGTAACATACCCAGGTTGTGTTGCACGGCAACTGTAGTCCCACGTCACAGGGCCAATGCCTCCACTCACCCTGGTTATTACTGTCCCATTACCATGAGGAGACCTATCTGCAAAGACATGTGGAGGGATCATACTGCGGCTCGTAGATGAAGGCATAGGGGACCTGCATACTTTGCATCCAACATGGTTTGGCTTGTTCAGGGGCGGTTCATGCCTTTAAAGCATGGTTGACGTTTTCGGGACAGTCACCGAGCCCATTGATGGGTTCTTGCAGTCCATACAGCCTACCTCGACCTGGCAAAGGCCTTCAACACATTACCCCCCTCAGGTATCGTTGATAAACCCATTGGCTGGGATGTGAACACGTACATCACAGGATGTGTTGTAAACTGGCTATGTGACACAACCCACGCGGTCATAGTTGCTGGCAGCATGTCAGACCTACTGCCTGTCGCAAGCGGTGTCCCATGGGGCCCTTCCCTGGGTCCACTCCTCTCATACATCTACATTTCCACAGTACAGGCACACACAGGGGTGTTATGGGCAACATTGTTTGTAGATGACTGCAAAACAGGTGCCATAGTGGGACGGACATCTGACACAGATATCCTTCAAAGGGTCTCCCAGATATGCATATCTCCTGTCAGGGACATGTCCCACAGCTAAATGCAAAGTAATGCAACATCATACCTGTCGAGGAGTACTAGGTCACCCCTGTCCAGCATATCGGTGCCTGTCCACTGAGCGCAGGGGTGATTACCAGGGATCAGGGGACAGAGTTTGTCGGTCACCATTCGTTCAACACACACGTTGCTATCGTGGTTCAGTGGGACTTGTACATTGCCCACCTGTTTGTGCAGGGATTCACATCTACATCAGGGTAGGTCATTGTCTCCTTGTACCCATTACGTGTTACACCTATGATTGACTACATTGCCCCATTCGGAGGGTATCTGACCCAACACCTACAGCAGCTGGGAAGGCCTCATAGGTTAATTGTCATACAGATGCAGGGTGACATGGATTTGTGTAATGCTGCCCCACTTGTAGGACCCCTGCCCCATTCAGTCACATACCTGTTGTTTAGTGTTGACCTGTGCCTGACATACGAGGCCATGTCAACCCATATGTCATGTCTATGCTTCACCTACTGTATCTGCATCCCTCAGAACCACAAGGGCAGGTGACATGAACCTTGTCACGGTCATTAATGGGATGTGTTGGTGTGACACATACGTCACCCGGACACTCACAATGCTGTGGATCTACATCACAGTACATGTGAGACAGAGATCCTTCCTAGCCTTGTTCGGGGGTATGTTGTCCATTGGATGGGGGATTGCAGATATAGGCTGGGATTACATCATTATCACTGCTTGACAGAGGTACAGCAATATCATAAGTATTTTATCTCCGGCACAGAAGGTTGCCAAAGTAATCCTAACTATGGTGTAGGGTTATGGCTGAACATGGGTCGATGGCCTACCCTGTACCTACGGACATATGAACCTATATTCATAGTTTGTCCCATTTACACTTGTCTATCTCCTATCCTCTTTCTCATGTGTATATTTCTGTGGCACGTGAGTGTCCTCTGTATTACTTGCAGGTATGCTGTCTACAGTGTACATACGTCACGGTTGATGACAGTGTATCTGTGTCCCTAACACTGTGATACCGAGGACTACCACACATCCTTCACAACATTACATGGATATGTCCATTCCATTCTTCTTTGGCCTATGGGGGGGTGTTAAGGCAACAATTACACAAGTCCCTGTTTGTGCATGCTTCATGTTGGTGTTTGACCAGCCTCCGTTGCAGTCGTGTGTTGGACGGTAGTGTTTCTGTGTGTTTGGCATGTGTTGTTATTGCTGGTACATCTGTGGGAGTTGTGGTTGGCACATGTTCCTCTTTGCAGGGACACCCATCCTGGGGTTTGTGTCATGCATCTGCACTTGGCACGTGCCATATGTCCTGTACTATTCCCACAGTCATGTATGCCTTCATGCACTACTACTGCGTGTTACTGGCTGTTTGTATGTGGTACACATGGTGATTGTGGTGGTTGGCTTGACCTATTCCCATGCTAGAACATACACATCTGTCAATTACGTTGTTTAGATCAAACTGTAACACTCATTAGTCTTTTCAAAATGACAGTCAATAACACAGGAAGCTCAGATTAACAACGTTTTAATACTGTGCACTAGGAGGCAAATAACTATGCAGTACAAGTGTAGAGTTTTGTCTGACTATATACGAGAAACAGCTGTATGAGTATTGTGTTTACAATCATCTTTTGCCCACCTTAATGATGTGGTCGGTCACAGGGCATTTACATCACTATAGTCCACAATATTGTATTCCTACAACAGTGCTAAGGTAATGCTTATTAAATGTTTTACCATGAGGATAGCACAGCCTTGCGAGCCACATAGTGTATTAGACTGTCCTTCTGTAAATTCCGCTCTGTCAAGGTTCCAAGACTGTTCAGATACGATCGACACTTCATATCCTACTATGTTCCTTTGTCTCTCCGGTGAGCAGCTGTACTCTGTCTTAGATGGAGCTCACAAGGCCATCCTCCTCAGTGGAAGGATGACAAATATACCTGTACATACATTTATTATTCTCTAACCCAGCAGATGACTAATGCTGAATGACATCGCCTGCTGCACTGGTTACCGCCAGGGTCAGGGTTCGATCACACTGCAGCTACACTACAGGCAATTACATGCATGATAAGTTCTACTGCCATATTGTAAATTAGAATAATATGCATTATACACTATTTGCTTCTAAACTAGCACGTCATATATATGTTTAAAGATATATTTTGCTAACATTCTCCCTCCTTTGATTGCTTCTATTCTATCCGGAAACATATACAACATTATTTCATTCCCTAGCCTCTTCCTCTCTGGACCGTTTCACTAGGCAAGTCATTTGTTGTACATTTCAGAAAGGATTTCATTTTGTATTGACAAATACCACTACAGGTCTTGATACATAGTCTCGGGTACATCGACAAAGTCCCTGACTAATACTTTCATGCAAAGTATCCATAACAGACACATGCTCCCAATATGAGAAGAACAACACAAATGGCAATCAAGATATTCAGTATGGCTGAACCCCATCCACCAAATGGTTTGTGGAAATGGTTCGTCAGTGGGTTTGGGCCTGGTTCCGCCATGGCTGACACCTGCTGTATTACCTCTAGGTGGGCGTTGATATTGTGCTTATTAAGTGGTACTTAGACACAGCGGTCTTCTTTGATAAGCGCGCGTACCAGTTCTGCCGCCAGGGTGCAGTCGTGCGCTATTACATTTTGTGACACAACAGTTCTCATTGCATCCAGTTCATCAGTCACAAGTTCAAGGCGGAAAGTCACATTGCTCATTCCTCCGACAGGTTTTGACAACTTCCTCTGTTCCCTGATTGATTTCACTACTCCACAAGCTGGGATTGTTCCAGCCCAAGATATAACGCTGTCACTCAAGTCCATATGAGTCAATATTCCTTTATCTCTTGCAGAAGAATGATTTTTCAGAACAGCTTCCATTTCACCCACTGAATTAGTAGTTATCTCGACTGTGTTCCCAGTTCTTCGAACTATATGTCTTACAGTTCGTTTCGTACCCAGAGGCAATTGTACAGTATGTCATATGACTGGAGCCAGAAAACCCAAAAAACAACTGCCGGACCAATTCTCAGGTAACCATTGATATGCTTTTTCCCCAAACATAATAACAATATTATACTTTACTACTGATGCGGGTTAACTCTGCATGTAACATTTTCCTGTCTATGACAGAGGACTGTTTATACAATTCAGGATGTTTCTGCACATCTTTCAACATTGTTCTCATGAAGCTTCAATACACATCATGAATGGTGCTACAACTAGTAGTGTGATCTTTGGCTGTTATATGTCATTTGTAAGACACAGTTATGTTACAATTACTCCCACCAACTTGAACTGTATCATGTTTATGAAAACAGACAATTCCTTTTTGTGTAACAGGTAAGTACAGTGCCACTTTGTCCTGTGATCTCACAGAACCTGTATCAAAGTGTAAATATTCACAAGTCTCAATCTATCCCCAAGGGGACAACATACATCGGAAGTCCTCCATATGATGTAGGTATGGCAGTACAAACACAGCAATTTGAAATGTTCATAGTCTGTACATGCACACGCGTCATGCCCAGGTATGTGTTGTAGTTTGGATGCCACTCTGTGGCCAGTTCATCACGTATCACTATTTCTATCTGTGTAGTTATATGCAGGTAAGGTCCCAGCAAATGTAAAGTCACCACAGACATGGCTAATAGGTGTATGATCAGTACGACAGTAAACCAAATGTCTTTGGGGTTGCTTTGTATTGTTATACAGTCTGGCCGGGTGATTCTGTCTCTATGGTATATTGGCTACAACATGAAAATCAGTCTTGATACCTTTTACGGTTTGAATAAGGTGAGGTGAACCCAGGACGACCTCTCCGCAAACATTACTGCAGTAGGCGTTGCCAACAGTACCTGGTACCGACCTTCCCACGTTGGACTCGGAAAGTTACTTTTCTGGATAACAGTGAAATACACACAGGATACTGGAGTCAGCTATGCGTCCGACTTCGCTTGCTCTTTATCTGTAAGAGTTTAACTGCAAAACAGTGTTATTGGTTGACAATCCTCTCATGTAACTTGCTAATGAGCCATCGACCTCCAGCTCTGCAGGCATGACAGCTTTCCACTGTGGCACATGATATGCCATTCCAAATACTATTTCGAAAGGGGTCAAACACTTTACATTTGGAACTGTTGTCATGCTCAGCAATGCTACAGGTAGACAGCAAATGCAACTCGTCTGGGTGTCACCCATCAACCTCCTCAACTTATTTCTCGGGATCCCAGTGTACCTCGCCACCAGTCATGATGACTGTGGGTTGTACATGCAAATGTTTATTCATGGAAATACCAATTAATCCCCAGGTTGCTGGATTGTCTGGTTCACAAAATGTGTTCTATTGTCACTGTAGCTTCTTTACAGTATGCCAGATATAGGGATACTTTATTTTACTGGGACCTTTGCCACTGCTGCTGCATCCGGTTTCCTGATTGGGAATGCTTCTACCCATTTTGATAATATATCTATAATCACTAAACAAGTATTTCTTCCCTTCACATTTATTCAGCTGTATAAACTCCATACAAATAGTGCGGAGCGGTTATGGTGGTGTAGGTAAACCCACTCCCTTCGGTTTAAATGCTCCCTGTGCATGATGTTTACTGCAAATATGACACACTGCTCATGATGTTTGTATGTGGTTCCTGATTCCGTATGTTAGGGATATTCTGTTAACCAACTGTACCATCCCCTGTTGAGACATGGCTCTACCCATGGCTCAACAAAGCCGCATATCTGAATACATTAGGCGTTAATATTGGCTTTCTCACTGTGGATATGTACAGTCCGTCTTCAAGGATTGCTCCTCGTCATACCCACGTCTGCTTTTCTGCTTTCGTAGTTCATGTTTGCATTGTTTGTAACATTTCTACATCTATAATGTCTGAGGATTGTCATTCCTCATTCAAAAAGACACTTTCCGACTGTGAGGCTGCTTGTTTTGCAGCTGCATCAGCTCGTGCCTTACCTTTCCTACTGTTATCCTGTTGCTTTGTATGAGCTGCACATTTGCAATTAGCTACTTTAGTGGGTAACTGAATCGAATCTAATGCATTCAAGGTAAATTGCGCATGATTTATCGGTTTACGGTGGATGTTATCATTCCCTATTCTTCCACTGCTGCTCATAAACATGCACTGTAGAGACAACATACTGACTATCGGTATAAATGTCCACACATCAGGTTTTCCGCTAGAGTACAAGCACGTGTTAAAGCTATCGATTCTGCTGCTTGAGCAGACACGTTATGCTGCAGGGGTTGGGCTTCTACAATCTCATTATCAATAACTACTGCATAACCTACTTGATTCTTTCCTGTTGGACTCTTTCTACATGATCCGTACACATAAACTGTCACCTCTGCATCATCTATGAGTATATCAGTGATATCCTGTCTGTGTGGAGTTATTTCCTCCATTTCATATAGGCAACTGTGTGGTGTGCCATACACAGGTGTCGGACGTGACGTTGATAGGTTTAATGTTGTACAACGTTCAATCACCATATGAGGTTGACTCAGGGGTATGGTCAAACAAGAAAGATGTCTAGCACGGGTCAGGAATGCTATTTTCTCTTGCAGCAGAATGATCGCAACTGCATGGGACACTCTCACAGTGAGAGGGTGGAATAATAACATTGAGGCCGAGGCCTGTACTGCCATGGGTGCTGCAACAACTGCCTGTACACAATGTGGCACTGACCATGCCACTGTGTCCAACTGCGATGAGTAGTAAGCTATGGGGCGTTGCTTACTTCCATGCTGTTGCGTCAAGACTGACGTCATATATCCCTGCTTACAATCTACAGTCTGACAACATCTCTTATGATTATTCGGGAGACCTAAAACAGATGTTGAAGCTATCAATCGTTTTAGTCTGCAGAAAGCTGTTTCTGCTACTGGAATCCTGTGTAGTATATGTTGTGCTGCCATAGGTGTATTAAAGATTAAAGCAGACAATAGAGCAGATTCCAAAGCATTGTTTGGTAACCAGCTTCGACAAAGGTTAGTCGGCCCAGGAAGGACATCATTCCCTTCTTGGTAGTTGGCTTGGGTGCTTGTGAAATTGCTGCCTTCCGATCGTCATGTAATGTTCTACCCTCCTTGGATACCACATATCCCAGGTACTTGACCTGTATTCTCTGTAGTTGCAATTTATGCTTGCTTAATTTATGTCCCTGTTCTGCTGAATATTTCAATAATGCTATTGTATCTTCCCTACATTGCTGCTGGGTAGGGGCCGCAAGCAGAATATCATCCACATAAAGTAGAACTTGACTGGCCCCGGGTGGAGTAAACACCGGAATGTTGCTAGCCATCTCCTGTGCGTATATCGTTGGACTTTCACAGTATCCCTGCGATAGCCGGGTATGGCTGTATCTCTTACCCTGAGAATGTAAATGCAAAACAATACGGACTATCTGCATGTATAGGTATTGAAAAGGAAGCATAGCTTAGATGTACCGCGGTAAGATACTTCTGTGGCGGGTTCATAGCATTCATTGTAGTGTGTGGGTCTGGCACCATCGGTACCCTAGGTGTTATTACATGATTTACAGCTTGTAAATCCTGTACCATCCGCCATTCCCCCTTTGCTTTTCTATCAGAAGATACAGGGGTATTGCATGGTGAATACTGATTACTTTGTAGATGGGGAATTCCCTCTGTGACTTTCCAGATATCTTCTGGTGTCCACGGTCTATACACTAAGGGAGTTGGGTCCTGGCCTTCCTGTCCTGCATGAGGGTTCGGTACTTCAATTAATTGACAAATATCCTCACTCTGTTCTAGTGACTCTCTTCTTCCTTGACTGTCCCTAGGTATTTTACGGGTTCGGGATGTGGTTTCAATAGCTTCTCTTACATTTGGTCGTTGTGATACCTCTGTTGCCACAGGATAACGTGGGGGGGACTAGCCTGTCCCCCCGCTTCATATCCTGGATGTGGTATCGGAGGTGGTGGAGGGGGGGGTGCTGTCGCTACTACTGTATTATTATCTTCTTTGTGTACGTATGATGCTTTCGCATTTTTAGTGTTCTGTTCCCTTCGGTTTACTACCTCAATCCACCTATGTGCTTGCGGATCCCCAATTGTCGCTGTTTTTTCGCCTGCACATCTTATGGTTGCCACCTTTTCAGATGCACAAAGTGGGACATTAGTGTTAGGGACGTGTCATTTTGCAGGGCAAAACATACCCACGGCCAGTACAAAGGACAGCAATTCACTTTTTGCCAGGAGAGCAACCTATTCTTGTAGCATTTGAGTTGCTTATTCTGCTTATTATGATATTTTGGTGTTTCAGATACGAAATAACTGTTTTATGCTACCATTAAAGAAGATATATGAAATATTTTTGTCCTACCATATCAGGACATTTGCCATTTGTTCAGTTTGTTTGCAGGACACAAGTGGCCAAGAGGGACTGTCCCTCACACAGTGGGACAGGTGGTTACCCTAGAACACCTGCATCACATTTTCAGTGGTTCCAATGTTTCAGTAACGATAGTTTGTGTAATATACCATCTATGTCATATTTATTGCACCATTTTGCAGAATATCTCACATTATGTGCTCTCTGCAATTGCATGTACTTCACATCACCCGTCAAACGCGGATCACACGATCTGTTTGTGCACTAATCTCCCATATCCTCTACACGACTGTTACGTAACCCTTCTCTCGTACCACGTGGTATCTCCTTCCCTGTATCCACTGTAGTGTCTACTATGACTATTTACTCTACTCTGTGTTCCCCTGATCTATGTCCAAATTTAAAACTACTTGGATTGGTCTTCACAACTGTTAACAGAAACACAATGTAGTCTGGTCCCTGATCTACAATAGAGACAAAGAGGCAAACCCTCCTTACCTGAGCCTCCTGTTTATGACTGCACGTTTTCTTCTTGGGATCCAGTTTTCCGCTTTTCAGCCACAGATCAGACAGTGGACAGCCTCTTTACACACAACAATTCAGTCGGAGGTCTTTTCACTCAAGAAGAACTATTTAGGCAAATTCTCCTGCGCACGTCTAACCACCCATGCACTCTGACCTGTAGCTTACCAAGGGAATTCCGGATAACAAGGACCACAATGTCACATAAGTTGTTAAAACCAGACTGTAGACATCAGTAGGCTTTCCGAAGTGACAGTCAATAAC